>NC_140168.1:22877682-22903348 GCF_963971535.1 Notolepis coatsorum | reverse complement strand
ACGCGGGCAGGCGACACATCTCCTCATGTGGACGGCAGGCGATGCTTTGAGAAGGAACGTGTGGAAGTGCCTCACAGTGTCAGGGAGCGGCGTCAGCCGGGGGCCATGACGCCAACTAAGGCTACGTTTAGACGGAGAGAGTCTGAACAGAAACCGCAAAAGTCGTCTTGCGGTCTCACTTTTAATTTTGCGTTTAGACTAGCGTTTTGGGATGGAATTCTGCGTGCAGACGACGAATAAATTCTGTATCGCAATTATTGATATAAAAAACGTTGCCTATACGATTAACACAGATAGCGGATAAACGATAAACATTGTTAACAGAACTCAACTTAGGGCGACAATAATGTGGTCAAGACGAGGCATATGGTTTCTATCTTGTGCCTGAACTGGCGTGACTTCTTTTATTCACATGGTAAGCAGCAGTAGTACAACTCTTCTCTCTCTGAGAGACATTGGGGGAGAGAACGAAAGGGGTGGGCGTGATTACCAAAGGTAGCCGCATTTCTGGCAGACGTTTCTGGTCATGTGACATGTGCGCCCAATAGCGTGATGAGCGGTGTCTTTGCCCATTTCCACGTCAAACAGCCTGCAAGCTAGCTGGCGTTCTATCGCCATGCTCTAAGACAAACTCTAACCTTAACCAACTTCGAAAGAGTGACTACGCTTAACCGTCGAAAGAACTTGCCGTCGCGCTCTAAGACAAACTCTAACCTTAACCAACTTCGAAGAGTGCCTAAGCTTAACCAGTGTAGAAACTGGCGTCGGCCAATCAGAGAGCGTCTGCCAGAAATGCGGCTACCTTTGGTAATCACGCGTCTGGATACCTTTCCTTTTATAGTTGCCATAAGGTAGGGTACCTGGGTGGCTCCGCCTAGAGCGCCCTCTGGTGGGAGCAGATATATATATACAACTAGACCATCACTGGTGGAGACAATCACATATGCAGGTAAACAGTTACCAGTGTAAACAGTCATATTGCACAGTTAGACAGTTACTAACAATCCTATACAGAGCCTCTGATCTCAACAAACATCATAATTATCAAGCCCACAGAGAGTTATTTGTCCCTTCTTTAAATACTCCTCAGAGCACAAGACCAAAGGAATGGTAATAGTGAATGGAAGATCCATGGAGCAGATACAAGGTCCCTTGAGTATAATGTTGGACTCTCTATCTGCTGGTTGAACTGGAGACTAAAGTATGAATAACAACATTTGTTTAGTTAAATTGACAGCATGACCTGACCGCTACACAAAGTCCCCCCCCTCTCCTGTCACACCCACCCACCAAAAGCATTTATATAATAAGTTCAGTCCGTTAACAAGGTTAACAAGCACAAGGTGTGTTAGTAAACCTCTCCTGAGGCCTAGAAAAATGTTGTTCGGCCAGAGGCTTGGCTCTTATGCCTGAGACCACACGTCAATTACGCACAATCTCACATGCGCACACGCACGCCAGGGGCGTATCTAGACACAGCACTCTACTGGGGCACAGGGGGGCACAGAAGTATATGAAGCGGGCGCGTGCAGCGCGTCTGCAATCTTTTTTTTTTTGCCGGTTTTGCCCGGTTTTTGGGCGAAAATGGGTGGATTTTGTAACTATCTTTTTTTTTTTACTTTATTTCGGTTTTAGGGTTAGGTTAGGGTTATGTTATTTAATTATTTTTGGGAGCCAGCCCCCCAAACTCCTGAAATGCATAGAAATCTATTACTATATATATAGTCAAGAAAGCATTTAGTCATACTTAAAGTTTAAAGTGCTTTACTTGCATTGAACATTGCATTGAGGAGACATCATTAGAAAGCACAAGTATGTTTCCATAGTTACGCAGATGACACACAATTGTACATCTCCGCTGAACCAAATGATCACACAGCTATAATCTCCATTTCCGCCCAGGGACGCGAGAAGTCCGCAGGGAGTGGGGGTGCTGAGATATCGATCGTTTTTGATTAATTTTTTTTTTTTTATAATTTTTTTTTTATATAAAATATATATATTATATAATTATACTTGTAGTTGTATTGTCTGCGAGACATCGCCACCACGCAACACGTCAAAATGCTCGCTATCTGCAAACAGCTCCACTGTCTGTCACGTCATAACCAACACTCTCGTTCACTAGAGGATACTATGATGAATTGAAAATGGGGGACCCTGATGTAAACAAGACGAAAGTCTTTCTCTGGTCTGCATCCCCTTAACAATTGTATGTATTGAGCTGTACTGTACTGTACCCATTCTGCAATCTGTTAATAAACTTTCAATCAAACTTTTCAATCAAAACCGCTGCCCAACTCCGCGCTCTGAGCGTGCGAGACAAGTAACCGTTCTGATGCACACATCACAGCCCAGCTTACCCCACCTGGCTGTTGCGCCCTCCCTCTGCAATTCGTTCCCCGCATACATGATAGCCGACATGCAAAAGGTCTTCGATCACCCTCCCGGGGGCTCGGATAGTTCTGCTGGCTTGTTCATATATTCCTTTACTGCGAATTCACCGTCCCAAAAGTTAACTATCCCAGGCAGGGCGCAGCCGCTGTGTCTATTTTTTTTTACCAACGGATTTCCAGTTCCGCGTTGACGCTTCCAGGCCGCGTCTATTCGAATCCCAACCGGTTCATGCGTCGGCTACACGCTGTTAATAACACTGCATTATCGAGACAGCGCCCCTATGACGATCTGAATGAATTCCAAGAGTAGGGTAAATCTGCAGTGCCGTTCCGCTCTGTGACATGAGTAGCCTCGGTTACAAATTTGGAATAAAATCCAAAACAACCTTGCAGTTGCAGTTACACTCCCATCCAGCAGGGGGTGCTGCAGCCCCTGCCGCACCCCCTTCTCGCGTCCTTGTTTCCGCCTGTCTCTTAGCAATAAACAAATGGATGACGAACAACTTCCTAAAATTAAATGAGGGCAAAACTGAAATCCTACTAGTCGGTCCTATAACAAAAAGAGAAATGTTACAGAGCAATATGGGGCAACTTACTCCTTGGATCAAACCCAAAGTTACAAGTAAGTAACCTACACTGGCTTCCGGTAACATTTAGAATTGATTTCAAGGTCCTCCTCCTTATATACAAAGTATAAACATTGCGATCATCTACTACTGGTCTATTGAAGGTTCCAAGCCACAGTCTAAAGAAAATCGGGGATGCAGCCTTTGCTAACTATGCACCAAAGTTATGGAACACACTACCTATGGACATTAGGGAAGCTAGATCTCTTAATATTTTCAGAAATAAGCTAAAAACGTACCTCTTCACCATAGCCTTCTAATACACCCCGCTGTTGATTGTACTGTAGCACTATTTTACTCTGGCCATTCTATTGCATAATTTTACTATCTATTCTACTATTCTATTATTGCACTGTATTATTGGTGTGCAAACCAGTCAACTTACAAAAATGAGCCTGTTGGAGGATTTCAACACGATAAATGCGACAACAATGCAAAATATTTCACTATAATATTTCAAAGCGAAGTAAAAAATATTATAATAATTATTTGATCATGTTAAATGATCATTTGATCATGTTAAAAAAGGGAAAATAAAAAACATTTGTTAAAAAAAATAAAAAAAATAAAAATTATCAGTGGGGCACAGATGATCATCAGTAGGGCACGTGCCCTACTGATAGTGGTCTAAATACGCAGATGACGCACGCACTCAGTTCAATCGCAATTCATATCTATTCCTTCTGAAATGGTTACATAATTAAATACAATGTTTATAGAAAATCTTACAGTGAATTTGAGAGTAAAAAACAACTGTTACCCTAGACACACTGACATTTTTATTAATTATCTTTAAAATGTTATAAAAAAGTTATTGAATGTTTGTTGAACTCTGAAATATTGATATTATTATGAATTATTTACTTCAAGTTTCAAGTTTCAAGTTTCAAGTTTCTTTAATAGTTGTCATACAGAAGTACAGAATACTTTTGTACAAAATGCTTCTTACTGTTGCGCTCCAGAGACTGTGCATGACAAGATAAGTATGAAATAAAAACATAGTAAAAATTAGAAGTAAAAAAAGAGGTCACAGTGTTCAGTTTAGACATATGTACAATGTTCGTAGACGTAGTTACCATACAATATACAATACTGTGCAGTGTACTAATATACAATACTATACTATATAGTGCAAGGCATAAATGGACGAGGTGCAGTTTAGGTACAATTCACAGTAGGTGTACGAGTTGTAGTGCAAATTCTTTATCAATAAATATAAAGTGTAAGTGTGTTTGTGTGATCTAAAGTGTGGAGAGTGGGTGCTGCAGTGTGTTGTTTGTTTGAGTGAGTGTGTGCGTGTGGGTGTGTGTGCTGTGTGCATTTGATGGTTGTTGCATAGTGATTATTGTTCGTTTAGCGATTATTGTTCGTTTAGCAGCCTGATGGCCTGGGGATAGAAGCTCCTTCTGAGTCTTTCTGTGCTCGCCTTAAGACTCCGGTATCGCTTGCCTGACGGCAGCAGTTCAAAGAGGCAGTTGTTCGGGTGGCTCGAGTCCTTAATAATTCTCTTAGCCTTCCCCTTGCACCGCTTGTTGTAAATGTTCTGGAGGGTGGGAAGCCCCCCTCTAATTGTGCGTTCGGCTGAACGTGTCACTCTTTGTAGTCTGCTACGGTCTTGTGCAGTGCTATTCCCAAACCAGGAGGTGATGTTGCCGGTCAGGATGCTCTCTATTGTACATGAGTAGAAGTTCCTAAGGATCTTCTGACTGACTTGGAACTTCCTTAGGCGCCTGAGGAAGTAGAGGCGTTGTCGTGCCTTCTTCACAACACTGTCAATGTGTGTGGTCCATGTCAAGTCCTCGGATATGTGGGCTCCGA
Organism: Notolepis coatsorum; assembly: GCF_963971535.1. Classification (NCBI taxonomy): domain Eukaryota; kingdom Metazoa; phylum Chordata; class Actinopteri; order Aulopiformes; family Paralepididae; genus Notolepis; species Notolepis coatsorum. Next base: position 22,898,508 of record NC_140168.1, on the reverse strand, counting down.
GGTACTTGAAACTGTTCACTCTCTCAACCGGTGCCCCGTCGATGCTGAGGGGGCTGTAGTCCTTGACCCCCGACCTCCTGAAGTCCACAATCATCTCTTTTGTTTTGCTGACGTTCAGGGAGAGGCAGTTCTCCTGACACCACTGTGACAGGTTCTCTACCTCTTCCAGGTAGGCCCTTTCGTCGTTGGCAGAGATCAGGCCCACCACTACTGTGTCATCAGCAAATTTGATGATGGTGTTGTTGTTCCGCTGTGCTACGCAGTCATGTGTGTACAGGGAGTAGAGGAGGGGGCTCAGAACACAGCCCTGGGGGGCCCCTATGTTGAGCGTGATGGATGAGGAGGTGCAGTTGCCGGCTCTTACCACCTGGGGTCTGCCCGTCAGGAAGTCCAGGACCCACTGGCACAGGTCATAGTTCAAGCCCAGGTCCCTGAGCTTGGCTATGAGTTTGGAGGGGACTATGGTATTGAATGCTGAGCTGTAGTCGATGAACAGCATTCTCACATAGTTCCCCTGCCTCTTGTCCAGATGTGATGCTGCTGTGTGCAGCACATGGGCTATGGCGTCCTCCGTGGACCTGTTGGGGCGATATGCAAATTGCAGAGGGTCCAGGTTGATGGGGAGGGAGGAACAGATGTAGCCCTTCACTAGCTTCTCAAAGCACTTCATGGCTATGGAGGTGAGGGCTACAGGGCGGTAGTCGTTGAGGCAAGCGGGCGTAGATTTTTTGGGTACAGGGATGATGGTGGACTTCTTCAGACAGGTGGGGATGACGGCCTGTTCCAAGGACAGGTTGAAGATGTCAGTGAATACCGGGGCCAGTTGGTCGGCACAGACTTTTAGGACGCGGCCGGGGATGCCGTCCGGTCCTGCTGCCTTCCTGATATCCACTTTTTTAAAGATCCGTCTCACCTCATGCTCTGTTACCCTGAACACTGAGTCTCCATCAGCAGACCCCCCCCCCCCCATTGCCGTGGTTTGTAGGCTGGTGTTGTTATTCACAGCCTCAAACCTCGCATAGAAGGAGTTGAGATCATTTGCTAAGGAGATGTCACTGTTCAGTTTGAGGGGGGTTCCTTTGTAGTCTGTCATTGTTCTGAGGCCCTGCCACATGCCTCTAGAGTCAGCCTGTTCAAACTGAAGTTCAACTTTATCCCTGTAACGCCGTTTTGCCTCTATTACTGCTCTCCTGACGTTGTATCTTGCCATCTTGTGTTCTTCCATGTTGCCTGTCACCAGCCCGGTGTTGTATGCTGATGTGCGCACTTTCAGAGCCTCACGGACGGATTTGTCTACCCAGGGCTTTTGATTTGGGTAGATATTAATTTTGGTGGAGGGGATTATTACTTCTACCTGAGTACAGACATAGTCAATCACCGTTTCGGTGTATTCGTTAATATTGGCTGTGTTATCACGGAATACACTCCATTCTGTGCTTCCCAGCACTGCTTGGAGTGACTCCACTGACGTCACGGCCCAACGCTTAACCTCTCGCGAGACCACCGGCGTTCGCTTGAGACTTTGTCTGTACTTTGGCAAAAGGAAAATGGCGGCGTGATCGCTTTTACCGAATGGACTAAGAGCCTGTGACTTGTACCCATTCTTAAATTGCGAGTATACATGGTCTAATATGTTCTCGCCTCTGGTGGGACAGGTCACATGCTGATAGAAATTCGGCAGCACCTTTTTAAGACGCGCGCTGTTGAAATCCCCCAAGACCAAAATGGCAGCGTCAACATTAGCTGCCTGGAGTTTGTTTACCTCGTCGTGAAGTTTTGAAAGTGCGACCCCAGTGTTCGCGTGTGGTGGAATGTACACTCCGATGAGGATGATGGACGTTAACTCTCTTGGGAGGAAGAAGGGTCGACATTTTATCGTGATAAACTCCAGGTCTGGGGAGCAGTGGTTAGACAGTTCCTTTGTGTTGCCTAAATCGCACCACTCCTTGTTTATCATGAAGGCAATGCCGCCTCCTCTCGTCTTTAGTGACTCTTCTGCCGTCCGGTCTTTGCGGAGAACGAAGAAGTGGTCTGCCGGTTCTATTGCGTGATTCGGGACATCTGGACTCAGCCAAGTTTCTGTGAAACAGAGGACGTTACAATCCCGAATGTCCCTCTGGAATTGGATCCTTGCTCTGATGTCGTCCAATTTGTTTCCTATCGATTGCACATTGGCCAACAATATGCTGGGCAATGTGGTTCTGTGTCGTTTGGACCTCAGTCTGTTCCGGACCCTGGCTCTCTTTCCTCGTCTTCGCGGCGGCTTCTGGTGGTCTTGGCCATGGCCGGCATAACAAAGGATCTCGGCGGGCCATTTCTGCTGTTCAGCGATCCGATCCAGAGAGCAATCCAAACGGTAAGATTTTCTTAATCCAATGTCAATGATTGACTGACGGTCATACACATATAATGCACCAACAGTTGGTGCAAATAAAACTCCTAATACTATAAAAATTAACAAAATAAAGCACAGTCTCGTCGGAGCGATACTTACTTTTTTACTGTATGAAGCACATTCTCAGGGCTCATACAGAACCAAGCATTTCACTGTAATGTGTACATGTACTTTGTGACAAATTAAAACAAACTTGAAACTTGAACTTGAACTTCATTTGATTTAAAATTCTGAAGTTGAACCACATCTTTGATATTTTGTCTGGCCCCATGTGCTTAAGACATTTCCAAATGTGCCTGCAGGAACAGGACAAATGACTCATAGAGGTGTTGTCCCAATCTAATGTGAACATATGTTTTTTCCATCAGACAGTAAAGCATGGGCAGTGTTGACATACTCTTTTCTATTATAAGTGATCTGGGCTCATGCCAAACCACCTGGGTGTAATGAGGTGTAATTTGACTGTAAGGTGCCGTATGACTGTTTCCTACATACTCAGTGAATCATCTTCAACAAGTCAGTTGACTTTCAGATCATTCCCTCCCATGTAGGATCCGTCCGAAGACAAGTTTGTCGCCCATCTGAGTAGATTCAATTAGATTAGATTCAAATGTATTGTCATTACAGTACAACTGTATGACATGATCTTATTATGGTTCTCATACAGTGCCATTAAAATAGCTACTGTATAGTTGATTACAATCCCATTTTCAAAACATCTCCTAGTCAGCTATTTAAGTTACAGTATAGATTGCCTATGTAAAGTAAAGCCCCTTGGTGTAACTGTGCTATACTGTAGGATAAATACCATGCAACTCCATACAAATATTCCCACAGATAATACTCCTCAAAATACGTCTGTATTCTTATCGTGAGGAAATTGAATATGAGTTGTTAACTGAAAATAATTAAAATAGGCTATACACAACAGAAAGAGTTGTACCATTCCTGCGGACCTGTTGTACAGAACTTGTAAGTCACTTTGGATAAAAGTTTCAACTAAATGACTAAATGTAAATGTAAATGTAAACAAAGTACCTGCTGGCTATTATTAATGGCGTACCCATTTTGTGTGGAGTCTGCTGTGACACAATGTGGGTCCACACAATGCAACGCGCACAGAGCCTTGTTCTTCCGCGGCCATTGTTCAGCCATTACCGCCCTGCCCTTGGCATTTGGCAACACTAACGTCAGTATTGCACCGGCAACCAACTAATGTTAGCTAGCTAGCAACATCCGGGCGATGTGGCAGTGCTTACGCCAGCATTTTCTTCTACTCGATGCACAATTTATATGACCCCCCTCGAAATGCTTGAATATGTGTGGTCCATGCTCAAACTATTGAGACGCTAGGGCAATGACATGGAGTTACCAAAGACAGGAGGGTAATGGCTAGAAGGCATCCACATTACAGCCACGAGTGTGGAATGGATAGAACGGGTGACACAGCACCTTTATAATTTAATGTCAGGAAATACTAATGCTAACTAATGCTTGTTTACACTGCTTATTTGGTTGGACCCCAGGAAGACTAGCTGCCGCTAAGGCGTCAGCTAATGGGGATCCGTTTAAATAAACAAAATTTGTATCTGTACTATAATTGTATTGCCTATATTTATGTCTTCTACTATTACCCTGCCCATACCTGGCTGTACCTCCCCTCCCCTCCCCCCTCCCCCATGCTGCTATGACGCCTGCATTTCCCAGAGGGGATCAATAAAGGAATATCTTATCTTAACTACTATCTCACAATAAGATATGACTTTCCAATGTGGAAAAGCAACCGTGAGAAATGGAATAAGTAACCCGTACGTGACTTTTAATATCTTGTTTTCCTCTAGAGATCATTGTGACCGCAAATCTGCAACGTTGCAAAAAAAGGTACAAGGAAGTTCTGCGTAAATGAATCAAGCGTGTGTGTGATTAATGTGGACGGAATGATGCCAGGGAAAACCCCTCGGCCCCAACTTAGACGACACACATGACCAACAGGACAGTCATGGTGTGTAGATTGATGAACATTGTTACTCAGCTGACCCATCCTTAGGTTCATGCAGGCCTGGCCATCAGTCAAGGAAACTATAAAAGAAGGAAGAGTCATCACGTCACTGTGTATCATGTGAACTCCCAAGTGTGAAAACGTTCAGTTCGGATGACATTGAGTTGAATGGGATCACTTTAATTTAAACAGGTTATTACCTCGGATGTCAGAATCCTCTGCAATTCGTTGCAGAGGACGTTTGATATATTGGTTTATGTGTATTTCCTCAGATAGCTTGTATATTTTGGATTTTAATACAGGCTTCAATAGAACTGGCACCAAAGTCAGAGCCTAGAACGCTGGTATTCTGACGTAATGACCCTTCCTTCTTTTATAGTTTTCTTGCCATCAGTCAGGACATGACTGTATATGACAATGCATGTTTTTGCTGTATATTATATACCATGTCATGTCGGACCCCCAGGAGAATAACTGAGGCCCTGGTGTGCAGCTTATGAGGATATTAATAAATAAACAGGCCACTCTCTATTCAGAAGGTTGACACTAAAGTGATGGGTGATGGTGATACTGACGGTAGGTAACATTAGAACATACAAATCTCATCCAGTCACTGTTGACTTTCCAGCTTTCCATTTCTCTCTTGCTCACGTGCACACACACACACACACACACACGCACGCACGCACGCACGCACGCACACACACACACGCGCACATACACACACACGCACGCACACACACAGACATGTAACATGCACTAATAATTCACCTTTCCCCCTCCTACCACACTGTGTGCAACATCCTGATGTGCAATATCCACAGTGCAATACCCACCCACTATACTACCGTCTGACATTGTGATTGTTTGATTGTTATATGTGTATTGTTATTCTGTATATTGTTGTTATTTTGTATATTGTACAGGACTGTAACATTGTCTTATTGTATAGTATTTAATGTTTCTGTATAGTATTTTATGTTTCTCTTTTATTACTTGTGATTTTATTACTGCACCTTAAGTTTGAGTCCCAAATCTTGTTGTATGCAAATATAATGATCTAGACACACACAGAGCTGAGAGATGGATCTTCTGAGGAATACTCAGGATTAATTTCTGTTTACACATTGTTGTTACTCTTGTGCTATGTGGTTGTCAGGGGGATCCCTCACTCAAGCCTTCCCTGGAAACAGCCCCGCCCGCCAAGGGCCTTGCCTAGAATCATAAGAACAGGATCAGGTCAGCCTCGTCATAACGTTCCAAAATGTCTTCCCTCGTGACCGCTGGGAGACCAATCACATGGTCAGAAGTATATACTCGAGTCCAGGACTGATTTTCAGGACTTGTGACTCGACTTGGACATGAGCACTGATCACTCTGACTTGGACTTGGACTTGAGCATCGACTGCATTCGGACTCGGAAGGCGCACACGAGGACTTGGACTTGTTAATTGATAAATACAGTTATTTTTTGTAATTTTCTTTTGTTGATACATGAGTTCAGTACATAAGATGTCTAAAGAGACTTTCAACCTTGATGACTTGGACTCGGACTATAGGGTAATGGTGACTCGGCTCGCACACTGGGGACTCGAGACTTGAGATTTAGTGACTCGACTACAACACTGGTCAGAAGTATCGTTGTATGGGGTGACCCGGTGGCGCACCACACATATATGGATATGGATCTGAATGGTGCTGAATGACTTCTGTGGGAATGCACTGTAAAAACTGAGCGTCCTCTTGTCACTTTTAAAGGATCAGCTAATTTTATTCAACTAAAACTGTGTAAAATGTCATTCGTAAATGGTTCAAATTCATTTAATTCAGCTCAATTCGATTTCAAACGGCACATAGACTTTTTTTATTATGTATAGGTTACTAATAATTATTAAATAAATATTAATTAACCCCAATCCCAGTTTTTCCTTCTTTTTTTCCTGCATTTTACAGCTTTATTTGTAGATAGGAAAGTTGGGTGAAGAGTTGGCGAAGACATGCAGCATAGGTTCCAGGCCGGATTCGAACCCAGGACGCTACGATTACACTGTGAGCGCAGCTACGTTCCCCTTCTTACAATTCTGAGGCCAGGGGGTAGAAATGACCTAGTACCAGGTGGTCATCATGGTGATGTCATCTTTTGGTGGGATATGTTGTTTACTGGGTCTGGTGGGCTTAATGTTTCCTCAGATGCCTTTAAGGATTATCCCCCGCTATCTGACCTTACATATGTGTGATGATTGTATTATTGTGTCTCATCGTTGAAACGCAGAGAGATATCGTTTTTTTCCAGGAAACATCTTGCACCGTCTTTGTGTACGAGGCTGGATGACTTGCAGGGGTGTAAAGTACTTACTTCGTTACAATACTTAAGTACTGTTTTGGGGGATTTGTACTTTACTCGAGTATTATTAGGTTTGTATACTTGTACTTTTACTCAATTACATTTCAGAGAAAAAAAACATACTTTTTACTCCGTACATTTAAAATGCAGACCTACAAAGTACAAATCGTGCAGGTCCAACCATTTTAATTCATATATTTGTTTCTCTGGCCGAACTAACGTTAACGTTATTAATCCTGCGGCCGCACTTTATTTAAAAACAGCCAATCAAATCCCCATCAATGGAAAATTAACCCGCCCATGATTGGTCCTTGTGCAAGACTAGAAAGCGGGGATCTTTAAACACCAGCTATCAGAAGGATAGACAGTCAGAGTGACAAGCTACAGAAGATGGCCACAAACGATAGTACGAGTGATGAAGAGGACGAAACGGAACATTTCATTGCCCCGGAATAAAAAAAAGTTTTTACTTTTACTTTTTAGTACTTAATAAGTACATTTAAAAGTAGAAACTTTTTTTACTTTTACTCAAGTGTGTTTTTAACCAGATACTCTGACTTTTACTTGAATAAGATAATATTGAGACGGTACCCCTACTTTCACTTAAGTATAATTTCTGGGTACTTTCTACACCCCTGATGACTTGGGAGGGGTCCGGGGTCAGGGGTGAGGGTTGTTATGGGAGCTTCCTCTTGTTTTGGAAAATGAAATTATTTTGTAAAATCAGTCACTCTTGAGTTTTGATCACAACTCACAGGGTTGCTATGGGGATATGTTTTCATAAGAGACAATCCAACACATTTAATTCGTCATCATTCTTCCTAAAAGCCTTATGTAATCAAGGGAGGGATCCGTGTCTATGGCGGGTCTATTGTTCGTAATGATGTCAATGACGTATATTGACATCACAGCAGTACAAATGCTTGTGTTGTTGTTTGGCCAAAGTTGAGATGTAGGCTATTCTGTTTCCAGCTTTATATGCATTCTGGCAGTTTCACGTGCGACATACAGTAGCAAAAATATTCCCTTTGACGGCATTCCGGACAGAAATGAATGAGCACAAGCCTTGACAAGTGAACAACACATAAGCACTGAAATCAGAGATTACCAGGGACGGTACAACATCATAATAATGAAACTATACTGTATCTAATAGGCCAGGGCGTCAGCACACATAATCCAGGTATGATTTGAGACGCCAAAACCATAATCTTGTATAATCCCAGAGCAGATCAATGAGAGTAAACAACTCTGGCATCCCTAAGATGTGCTGTCCAGTTTACTTGAGGTTAGCGGTTTATCAAACAAAACAACAGAGAATTAAATGCCTCGCCTTGTCATACAATAAACTCTCCATCTGTCTGAAGATTGGGATCATGTGTTGACAATTCGTTGTGTTCTTTTACCCAGAATCCCCCCCCTCCTTTCACTTGACGCATTATTCTCTTTTTGATCTTCCCAGGAACTACCCCTAAATTCCAGGATATAGGACACATTAACGCCCTCTCGCCAATGGGAGGAAATGTTGGACGGTGTGGCTCCTCTGATTGGTCGGTGGGTGGGCGGCTGGATGTTGTGGGGTACTGTATATAGGGAACATCTGGTGAAGCTGAGGAGATGGATAGAATTATGTACATGTGGGAGGGGGAGGGTTAAATCTGCATTTCAATAAGAGCTACACGTTGACACCTCACCTCACGGGATGCAGTGGATTAATGGCAAATCTGACTGCAACAACACATTAACATAATCTGCCATTTGATTTTTTTCGATCACATGAGATGAAAGACGTTGTCGATGGACCTCTTTTCAGTTGTCTTCTCTCAAATACCTCAACATATATTGTGTCCTTTCAGTGACCCCCGCACATTTATTTCTACAACATTCATTTATTTTTATTTTATTCTAACAAGACATGAGTTCAAACTAAAAATAACAATGTTCATAATATTGATCCACTTTATTAGCTCCACTTTAATTAACATGACTAGGGAGGAGTCCGAATCTGAACATGAATTTGGCTCGTAATCAGCTACAGGCTGTGTAAAGGTTATAAAGAAAAATCATAATAATCTAAAAATCTATACAAATCTGATTGTTCAATATCCCCCAATTAAAGGGGGAAGGGGAAAACTTCAGACACTTCATACAACTTAATTTAGTAAAAAATAAGAATAAAGAGAGAGAGAGAGAGAGAGAGAGAGAGAGAGAGAGAGAGAGAGAGAGAGAGAGAGAGAGAGAGAGCACAAGTGGTATAGTATGAGGAGGTATACATATATAATATTCAAAATTCATTATATGTCAATATTGATGCTTTTAAGGCACAACAATTGCATTTCCAATGAATATTAGGTTAGAAAATACTACAAAAAAAGATGCTAATAATAATTGTCCAAGTCCAAGTCACGAAAGAAGAGCCAGAGTTGAGTCAGAGTCGGGTCCCCATTACCCGAGTCCCCAGTCCAAGTCATCAAGGTTGAGTCCGCTCCACTCTGGCAGTCAAAGTGCTGACATACAAATAACAAAAGGTCTACTGTACATTAAACATAAATGAGTTTATTTACTTTGTGACACAATCGCCAAACAAATGCACTAGCCATCAATATCGTATGCCAAACGATTACGGCCTATAAATTATAATAATAACTGTATATCAATTAACAAGTCTGCACCTTCCGAGTCCAAATGCAGTCAATGCTCGAATCCAAGTCCAAGTCCGAGTCATCAGTGCTCAAGTCGAGTCACGAATCCTGAAAATCAGTCCTGCACTCGAGTGCCACAACACTGGCTAGTAGGTTGCAAAGACAATTTGCTGCTGGAAGAGGAACATTTTCCCATTCTGTGAGACTGTGATTACATGTTTGTGTACAAATGAAGATTACCCTGTTATACCTTCATCTGCTGTGTCACAGCGCAGGCGCATCAGGCAGCCAACACCGGAAATAAAGCCGTTTTTGAGCAATGTTGACCAGTTTATAAAGATTATTTTAAATGTTTATTAGCAACGCCGAGCTTTCAAACCCTAGCGTTTGTCTGTCCGAAACCCTCGTGCAACTGTGAGTACCTTTGAAGTTTCTCTGCGATACTTGTACGACGAGCGATTTGATAGGGAAAAGCGAGACAGAGTTAATTGTGGGATTTTTCTATGACGGTATAAGGGACGGCGTATATTCACTCGGTGGATCACAGTCCCGAAAGGGGCTATCTGTATCGAAAGGGGCTACCTCGAGGATTTAGGTCGACCATTGACAGTAACAGTCTCTCTAACACTCTCACCAGTGTCCCTAGCTTCATTTAACCAGAGTGCGAAAAGGCTAGATAGTGACAGACGGAAAATACCCTCGCCACAACTTCACACCTCCTTCGTGTCGCACGGCATCACGGAGAGGAAGGAGGTGGCTGCGTGTAAAAAGCAGCAGAGGAACTAGTAAACACTAACAGCAACATCCTTATGCACACTGATCTGCCTGCATACTGCTTAGATCATTACGTAGATAGACAGCCATATTGACTCTCTAACATCATCTAACACTTATATTAATACACACTATAACTAGCTTACTGTGTATGTAGCAAGGTTTCATACAGTAGATGAATAAAGTAACATGGCCTCTACAGTGATATGTCGATTAGACACATTCCTCTTATGTGGTTTGAAGCATGTTGCTGATGTGTACCGAAAGCGTTGGATCTCTTACTCAACAGATGAAGAACTATATAAAATTCTGACAAATTCTGAAAATCTGGAGCTTTGACAACAGGGTATTACTTTTGTTACTGTACAATCATAACTATAACATTATCTTGGCCAGGGTGGCTGATTGGCGCAGTGGGCAAGGCGCTCGCCTCTAACACAGGAGACGCTGGGTTCGAGCCCAGCTCTCGGCGTTGCTACCGGCTGGCCGGTCGTTCATAGGGTGGGAAAGCCGGTGGGTGGGGATTTGACGTTGTGGACAGCGACTCCTACAGGTCGGTTTGGTGACGCCGGTGCGACGGAAGCAGGAAGTGATGGGGGCGCGTCTATGCCAAATACAACGCAGTTCGGTTTCCGGGTTCCTCTGATTGGCCACTAAGCCCACGTGACCGCGCGCTAGCATGGCCCCCTTATCGCCCGCTGCCGCGCTGTGAAGCGGAAGAGCCAGCGAGGCGGTGGTTTCAGCAGCAGCGGTCGTCTTCTTCCGAGGCGGCTCGTTCTTATTAATCCCTAATGTCGCGTATGTTGTGTATGTCATAAATGTCAATATGAATTGAAAATGGGGGACCCTGATGTAAACAGCAATCTGTTAAATAAAGTTTTCATTCATTCATTTCTCCCCCACTACTCCCAAAAGTAACACTAAATAGATAAAGTACAACAACGCCAGACTCAAGAAACTGTGTTCCCTTTGGCGCAATACACACAATTGTTAAGGGGATGCAGAGAAAGACGTTTGTCTTGTTTACATCAGGGTCCCCCATTTTCAATTCATATCGACATTTATGACATACACAGCATACATGACAGCTTTGGCTGTTTGTACGATGAAACAAAGAACTTCTAAGATATACATTAACTTGGATTTCAGTGATATTCAGCGGTTATGTCAGTGTTCTTAAAAGCTTGTAGTTGTGCATGTCATAAAAAAACAAACTCGCATCATTTCGGTATTTCTGAATGTTTTGGCCTGAGTCTATGTAGGATGCATTTTTGTGTAATTATTTGATCATAATACAGGACTAAGGGACATGGTATTTTTTTATTTCAAATTATATATATAGGACTATGTATAAAGAAACCATTTCTTCTTTCAGAAAGGCTGATATAAAGCTAATGTTTTGTGTAATTGTTATACTCATTGAGGACCATTACATTTGTAGTATTAATCGTAGAATCATATCATATCAGTACCTTCAATAAAGAGTAGATCTGACTACTTTACTGAATTAACAATTACTGTGAATATCTCCAAACCACGCTCACAAACATTGAGTAACAATACCTTGGATGATGTAACTGATATGGATATTAGTCGCGCTACTGGAGAAAAAGACGCTGGTACCCTTGACAGTTAAAAAAAAATCACTTAATTCATTCCAGATGTAGCTTATTTTTCCAATCATATTGTACTGAACAAAGATTAGCAACACATTTTCTTGCGGTGAATTCCTGCCTGAACATTCAAGACATGCTGTATTGCGTGGGGCTTTTAGAGAGGAAGATCCGTAGGACATCACAACGTCGATTCCTGAACGCAACCTCTTTGATAGAGGAGAGATTACACCCATGCAGCCTCGAGTGTCGTGTGCAGTGTAAACAAACATTGTTTATGAGAACACATCCAAAGGGAACACAGTTTCTTGAGTCTGGCGTTGTTGTACTTTATCTATTTAGTGTTACTTTTGGGAGTAGTGGGGGAGAAATGAATGAATGAATGAATGAATGAATGAATGAATGAATGAATGAATGAATGAATGAATGACTGAATGAAAACTTTATTTAACAGATTGCAGAATGGGTACAATACAGTACGGCGCAATACACACAATTGTTAAGGGGATGCAGACCAGAGAAAGACTTTCGTCTTGTTTACATCAGGGTCCCCCATTTTCAATTCATATCGACATTTATGACATACATGACATTAGGGATTAATAAGAACGAGCCGCCTCGGAAGAAGACGGCCGCTGCTGCTGAAACCACCGCCTCGCGTCGCCTCGCTGGCTCTTCCGCTTCACAGCGCGGCAGCGGGCGATAAGGGGGGCGTGCTAGCGCGCGGTCACGTGGGCTTAGTGGCCAATCAGAGGAACCCGGAAACCGAACTGCGTTGTATTTGGCATAGACGTGATGGGGGCAGCGTGAGCCTCCCAAGGCGTTACTCCTCGCCACTGAGAGTTCGAGCTGCTGCGGTGAAAAGATGCGACAGGCTGCCTCCTCGTGTACCGGAGGGGACACGTGATGCAAGGCTTCTGTCCTCACTACAGCCGACCAGTGGGAGGCATAGTCTAGCAACGTCAAGACAGGGGAGGGACGAATTTTGGATACACGAAATTGGGAGGGGAGAAAAATTGGATAAAAAAAAAAAACATTATCTTGGCCATAATCTAATGTAGGCTGCATACCACACAGGCTCCAATCAGAGGATGTCTGATTCTGAAAAAGATGTGAAATCTGACAAGTTTTCTGACAATCTTCTCTCGTGATTAAGAGAATGAATATAGATATATGACACATTGTCACACAGGAACTATAGCAAGCAGCACTGAGCAGAACAGAAGCAGAGCGTGTTGCATGGTGTGTAAGTATGGCACCGGGCAGGATAAGATTACTCAATCCAGTGATCCAACCTTCATACTTACTTTTGTCAAAGTCAGATTTGTTTTCGACATTTCACTATGTAGTGACAGAATTATGGGTAATAATAACCTCCCTAAACTCCCAGTTTTCTTCCATAAATTGAAACAGTCACATCTTTCGCGAGTAACAGATGTTGCTCTATTAGCCTGCATGCGGTGGCTAATTTGCGACTCATAATGCTGACATAATCTTCCTACATCACCCCAATTATTAGAGAGGTTTATCTGATCACAGACTTTCCAAACAAATGAGACTTTACCAGCGTAAAACCCTAATTACCGCTAACTCCAGCAACCCCCCCCCCCCCCCAAAACCCCCCGATAACACAGAATTAATATCTAGCTGACCTCAACAGCCACATGCTACTCACGTGGATTCCCAACAGCACCCCCCCCCCTGAGGGGAGAGAGGGGGTCGGTTGGGGGACTGGGGACAGAGAGAGAGAGATGGAGAGGGATGAGGAGGGATGAGGGGGGTAGAGGGCAGCAACGTCTGCCTTGCACCATGAGGCCCGGGGACTTGGGGGGGGGGGGGGGGGGTTCAACAGGTGGGATCGTCTGCCACAGGCCGGCCCCCCTACTCAATCCCAAACACCCGCAGATAGAAAAAGACCTTAACTCGGATCCGTCTGGCAGACAGGGAAGGGGATTTCAGATCCCCCTAAATCCAGCGGATCAATAAAAAGTGGCTGCTAATTAGGGCCGGAGCAGGAGAGACAGAGAGAGAGAGAGAGGAGGGGACACACACACACACATACACACACACACACACACACACACACACACACACACACACACTGCTGATTGTCGTCTAGACTCTAGACGGGTCAAGAACCCCCCCCTCCCCGGACAGACAGAAAGGAAAGCAGGTGAAGTCTGACATAACAACACCTTGCACAACAAGACCAAGAATAGCCTCGCCATGACTCTTTTCCTCTCCATCTCTCTCTCTCCTTCCCTCTCTCTCTCTCTCCCTCGCTCCCTCCCTCCCTCCCTCCATCGGTTGCTCTCTTCCTCAATTCTTGGCAGTCCCTCCAAGTGCTGCAGTGATCAGTTTCCCTGACCCCAATCCTTCCCCTCCTCCTCCTCCTCCTCCTCCTCCTCCTCCTCCTCCTCCTCCTCCTCCTCCTCCTCCTCCTCCTCTCCTTCTCTTAACCCCCCCCCTTCTCCTCCTCCTTTTCCCTGCTCTCGCTCCCTCCCTCCTCTCCTCTGACCATCATCACTTTGACCTAATTCTCTCCATTTAATCTTCTCCTCGGTTTTCGGAGGACAACAATCAACCCGCCTAATTGTCTTAATCCCGCTGGTGTGTAACTGTCCCCGGGGCGTCGCGCGTGCCGCAGGGACAAAAGAACACAAACCTCCCCCGATCGATACTTGGCATCAACCCCACACACACGGCCGCGCCGCCGCTGTCACCTCCCGTCGATCGTCGCTGATTAAAAAACAATGGATGCCGGGTCACTGGACTCTCTGGGTGACGTGCTGAGTTGAAGTAGAGAGAAGAGTAAGAGTTGTCGTGTTCCCAGCAGGCGGGACAGACTGGAACTTGTTGCGTACACTGTAAAAAAGAAAACTGTAAAAAACGGTAAATGATGTCTGGCAGCAACGGTTGCCAAATACTTACTGTATTATTATTATATATTTTTTTACTGTCTCAAATTACAGTAAAATCAAATATATTTACAGATTACAACCTTTATTTAATGGTTAATATTTTGATAAAAGGTAATTTACTGTATTTTATAGCATTTACACTTAAAGTAGAAAAAACGAAAGTAATCTGTAAAATAATACAGTGGATTTCCCGTGAAACGTATTTTTTTTTACAGTGTAAGACTGTGCAAAAACAATGACAAAGATATGTTGTTTGTCAAAGAAAAAGGATAGTGAAAGGGAATGAGGAGATTCTTTTTTTCATTCCACAGGCAGGGATATTGGACTGTAACAGTTAAAAGAAGGA
The DNA here is from genome assembly GCF_963971535.1 of Notolepis coatsorum. Taxonomy (NCBI): domain Eukaryota; kingdom Metazoa; phylum Chordata; class Actinopteri; order Aulopiformes; family Paralepididae; genus Notolepis; species Notolepis coatsorum. Next base: position 22,883,474 of record NC_140168.1, on the reverse strand, counting down.
GGGAAATAAAAAGAAAACAATGTAATGTATATCATAGGATTAGCATTCACCAAAAACAATAGAGCAAAAAAAAGAAAAAAGAAACAGACGTCAACAAATTTGAAATATGATTGATTGATTGATTGAAAAGTTTATTAACAGATTGCAGAATGGGTACAGTACAGTACATCTCAATACATACAATTGTTAAGGGGATGCAGACCAGAGAAAGACTTTCGTCTGGTTTCCACCAGGGTCCCCCATTTTCAATTCATCATAACATACATGACATACAGATAGACAGTACTGCTACATCTATACATTTATGACATATCAGATTTGCAAATACAGTACTGTTTGTGATACAAAAGTGTCCAGAAAAGGAGTGTATATACATTTGGCGTAGAAACTGTACATTGGAGGAGGTTGGTGGGGTGGGGTTGGGTGGGTTGGGTGAGGGCTGTACATATCCATTCGGTAAATCTGCAACAGTTAGAGGCTGGCAGATGTTCAACACCTCCTCCACATCTCTCTCTAAATATGACAAATCCGCACATTGTCAATTTCTATATGAGAAGCTTATGGAACAGCACTCTCGGTTATATTGCAATACGGTGTTTGGGGTCCCGGGTCAGAGATATTAGCTTTAGAGCGTGTAGTAGTACTGTAAGCCTATAGGATCAAACAAATGTTAGGAGGTTGCATGATTTGGTCATGATTTTTTAAATAATAACCAGGATGATAATCAAAATATATTCGTCAGGACAATCACAGATAATCTGTTGTCAGCTGCGGCGCTGCTCTGGGCCATCTGTTGAAGAGAGGAGGGGGGTGAGAAAACAATGCTGACCACTTTTCTTTTTGTTTTGTCGAGTTTTGTTGTGTCCTTTGCAGGGCCGTTTCTTGGGGGCCTTAAGCGAAATGTTGTTTGGGGTTGGGGGCCCCTATTTTGTGAAACTATAGTGGGGGGATTCCAAACCCTTTAAGGTGGGCATGCATTTAACATTTAAATGCATCAAGCTGGTGCACTTTAAGAGGAAAAGAGGCTAGATCTGTGAAAAACGATTTTTTCCCATAAATTCAACATCAAGTTGACCCCAACAATGACAGAAAATGATAATAAATAGGAAACACTGGGGCTCCCCTACATCAAGAAACTCCTGAAAACGTAAAAAATTTACAGAATCTGCATTATAACATCTCTCAAATTCACATAAATGAGACACATACATGCATTTTCTGACTTACAATATTGAAATTTAAATCGAACTATTTAAGATAAAGTTAAAGTTAAATAAAGTTAGAAAATTCAACTACATTTCTGTCAGTAAGCTACTTACTTACTGTATTTTCTTTTATTATAAAGAACCGCCCTGCACTTGCGGTCATAAGCAGTAGCCTATCGGTACATTTCTTTAGCTGGTGATTTGTTACATCCCTACAAGATATATATATTATATATATATATACAGTATACAGTGTATTGAGTGAATTTCTATTATAATAAAAAAATTATGGCATTTGAGGGGGCCCCATGGTGGCTTCGGGTGCCCTATGCAACCGCATAGTCCGCATATGGCAGGGGTGGCCAACCAGTCAGAGACTAAGAGCCACAAAAATTACTGTGGTACCACAAAGAGCCACACCATATACCAGCGTTTCTCAACCTTTTTTTTCAGTCACGGCACCCTTCATGTGTTTATAGGTCTCACCCTCTGGCCTCTGAAGTTGCTAATGTCTTTTTTATTTGGGCCTCACAGGGTTAAAAGTACTCTGTGAGACCCACGGTTGCAAAATTACAAAATCACTTTTAGCCATTTAAAAAAAGAATGTTTATTTAAAAAATGTTAAGCACATGTACATTATAGTCAATTGGTCCTGTTGTTCAGCCTCACAATGCTATTTGATAGTAAATGTGTTTATATGTCCCACCCTCTGGCCTCTGAAGTTGCTAATGTCTTTTTAATTTGGGCCTCACAGGGTTAACCTCTTAAGCCCGAGATATACAGTAAAAGTGTATATTTTCGGCATTACGTTTGTTTACCAATTATTTTAACTGTTATTAGTGAAATATAAGATTATAGAAATCTCAGGGCATTGAGTCGGAAACCGGCGCATATTGACAGGAGGAAGTGGCACATCCAAAAGTTAGTGTAGTTTTTTGAAGGAAGAGACTCAGGGCTTTCAAATTTCGAAAAACTACCCTACCCAGCTCACACCAGCCCCTGTCAATCATCTGACTTCTGGATTTACTTTTTTATTTCTCTTATTTTTTGGGATTATCTCCCACAAACCTGAACGTTATTGCCATAAAACAGAGTGCAGTTAGTTTCTCTACCTTTCTGTGAACGTCTTGCAAAAAACAGTGTTGCAATACCATGAAAATGGTGGAGAAATTTACATTATAAAAAAGATGGCAGAATTCAGTACTGTATCTACAAAACCTTCTGTTTAATCATCTTCCCTTTATTCATTTGCTTAGATTTTTCAGGTCTGGTAAATTTTAGCATGGTGTTATTCACAGTCAAAGAATTTTTTATTTTTTTTAAATAGAATTGATATTCTCCTTTGGTTCATTACAATTTACTCAAGCCTAGTAACAGACACACTATTTCTGACACTGATTCCATAGATGTCCCTAGATTCAGATACCAAGAACATGCAAATGGACCATTTAAAAAAAAAATTATGTTTATTCTACGTCCTTATGGAATGAGAATAAACAAAAGAAAAAAATGTAAAAAAAAAAAAACGTTTTACTCCACTACAGTTATCTGAACCCATCAGTTACTAGTTACTTTGGAGAAAAGGATTTTGCATAGAAAACATCATATCATATGTTTGAATAATAATAATATAAATATACAAAATACAAAATGTATGAAGATGATATACTTTCACATTTGAAGCCTGTCAACTTCAAGAGGATGTAATCAGAGCAGCATAACTGGACCACACACCACTTTAACATGACCTATAGAGGTCAATGGATACACAAAGGTCATGTAGAATGTGTACTTTCACTTTAGATACTTAAAGTACATTCAATAGCAAATACTTCTCTACTTTTACTTAAGTAGAATTTGAATGGAGGACTTTCACTTTTACAAGAGTACTTATCTGAGTATTTCTACTTTTACTTAAGTAAAGGAACTGTGTATACTTCTTCCACCACTGGCAATAACATCCACACTGCTATGGAGAGCTGTCTCTACGCCTGTAAACCTGCTAAACACCTCTGCCCAAGAGGGCAAAAATCCTTTGCCAAATCGGCAAGAGAAAGCAGTTACAACATTGAATTGGGTGTACTGTATACAGTAATATCTAACTAAAAATGTAGTTATCAGAAAACTAAACGGACCATAGTGCTGTGTCTTTCCTGCATAAGGAAACCATGCCTGTATGGCTGTGTTCATTGTCATTTTACAATGAATAAACAAGGCTGCAACAGATGCCGTGAAATTTTATTATTAAACGTTTTTATACTATTTTTTCGGTTATTATTTATAAAAGAGCCAACGAAATATAGGGGGGGGACCAATAATATACTATTATTTATTCAATATGTCAAGGGAAAATAAAGGTAGCACTTGTTAGTTTACTTCCTGTTTTGGACAGAGATGTTTGACAGTGGAACGTCATCCAACTCTCTGCGTGGGACACATCACATCCATGACCGGCTGCATTCTAACTCTCATTATGCAAATATTGTCTGATCCTTTGCATCCCCTTCATGGTGAGTTTGACAAGCTTCTATAGAGTTCCTCAAGCCCCAAAGAAACATTTTAAGAAGTCATTTCTTCATCCCACATGCCATTGCTCTGATTAATTCTTAGATTACAATTTGAACTATGGTACTGGTTCTGAAGCTCTGATTGTGTTGTTGTTGTTTCTATTTTGTCTATGTATTGGGTTGTTTTGGGCCAATGTCTTTTGTGCCTGTGTGGTGTTTGTACTGTGTTGTCTTGTTGATCGATCAATCGATCGATCGATCTATCTATCTATCTATCCATCCATCCATCCTCCATCCATCCATCCATCCATCCATCCATCCATCCACCATCCATCCATCCATCCATCCATCCATCCATCCATCCATCCATCCATCCATCCATCCATCCATCCATCCATCCATCCATCCATCCATCCATCCATCCATCCACCATCCATCCATCCTCCATCCATCCATCCATCTATCTATCTATCTATCTATCTATCTATCTATCTATCTATCTATCTATCTATCTATCTATCTATCTATCTATCTATCTATCCAGGTGGTCTTTTTCTCTCCTCTCCTGTCTTCTTTTCCTCTCTATCATCTATCTATCATCTACGCGACACTCAACCTTCTCCTCTTTTCCACATCTCTCCTCTCTTCATTCACTCTCTTATGTACTCTTCTCTCTTCTCTTCTTTCTCTTCAACTTTACTCTTTCCGCCCACTGTACATCCTTCTTCAACCCCCCTCTCCCCCTCCTCTCCCCACCTCTCCCCCCTCCTCTCTCCTCCTCTCCCCCTCCCCCCTCCTCTTCTCTCCTCATCTCCCCCTCTCCCCCCTCCTCTCCCCTCCTCTCTCCCCCCTCCTCCCTCCTCCTCTCCCCCCTCCTCTCTCCCCCTCCCCCCTCCTCTCTCCCCCTCCCCCCTCCTCTCTCCTCCTCTCCCCTCCTCTCCCCTCCCCTCCTCTCTCCTCCTCTCCCCCCTCTCCCCTCCTCTCTCGATCTATCTATCTATCTATCTATCTATCTATCTATCTATCTATCTATCTATCTATCTATCTATCTATCTATCTATCTATCTATCTATCTATCTATCTATTCTATCTATCTATCTATCTATCTATCTATCTATCTATCTATCTATCTACTATCTATCTATCTATCTATCTATCTATCTATCTATCTATCTATCTATCTATCTATCTATCTATCTATCTATCTATCTATCATCTATCTATCTATCTATCTATCTATCTATCTATCTATCTATCTATCTATCTATCTATCTATCTATCTATCTATCTATCTATCTATCTATCTATCTATCTATCTATCTATCTCAGGTGGTCTTTTTCTCTCCTCTCCTGTCTTCTTTTCCTCTCTATCATCTATCTATCATCTACGCCGACACTCAACCTTCTCCTCTTTTCCACATCTCTCTCTCTTTCATTCACTCTCTTATGTACTCTTCTCTCTTCTCTTCTTTCTCTTCAACTTTACTCTTTCCGCCCACTGTACATCCTTTCTTCAACCCCCTCTCCCCCCTCCTCTCCCCACCTCTCCCCCCTCCTCTCTCCTCCTCTCCCCCTCCCCCCTCCTCTTCTCTCCTCATCTCCCCTCCTCTCCCCCCTCCTCTCCCCCTCCTCTCTCCCCCCCCTCCTCCTCCTCCTCTCCCCTCCTCTCTCCCCCTCCCCCTCCTCTCTCCCCTCCCCCCTCCTCTCTCCTCCTCTCCCCCCTCCTCTCCCCTTCTCCCCCTCCCCCCTCCTCTCTCCCCCTCCCCCCTCCTCTCTCCTCCTCTCCCCCCTCCTCTCCCCTCCCCTCCTCTCTCCTCCTCTCCCCCCTCTCCCCTCCTCTCTCGATCTATCTATCTATCTATCTATCTATCTATCTATCTATCTATCTATCTATCTATCTATCTATCTATCTATCTATCTATCTATCTATCTATCTATCTATCTATCTATCTATCTATCTATCTATCTATCTATCTATCTATCTATCTATCTATCTATCTATCTATCTATCTATCTATCTATCTATCTATCTATCTATCTATCTATCTATCTATCTATCTATCTATCTCAGGTGGTCTTT
>NC_140168.1:22810829-22877482 GCF_963971535.1 Notolepis coatsorum | reverse complement strand
AATACTTCCTGTCATGTCAGGACCTCTCCAGTCATTCCCTTTTGCTCCATGGCTATCTGGTGTTCCACGGAAGTGTCTCTCAAATTCAGGGCCAAAGACCAGCGGCCGTTTCGACCCTGGTCTGGTCGGGTGGATAAGATATTGATTGTAGGAAATGCTATTGTTTGCTGGTACCATGATGAAAACATCAGTTTGCAGTCCCTCAAACCCAAAAGCATTCCCAACTTCCTCCAATGCTATGTACATGTAAGCAGTATTGTGAGATCGTAGCCAGTAACCAGTAGCCTGGAAAATGAAGGAAGCACAGAAGAAATACAGAAAACCATTGAGACTAGAACAAATACAGTTTCTCATACAAGCACTCACCCCTTTGTGTGACATTTTGCGTACTTTACATTTCAAAATGCATTTACTTAGAGGGGATTGTGTTGAATCTCTGCAGTGTTCTGCAGTAGCACATTCTGCCTAACTACAAAGAAAAAGAAACCAAAACCAGAAAGAGATTCATCTGAATAAATACATTTAAAATAAAATAAATATTCTTGCTTGTGAAGGTTTTCACAGTTTTGTTTTCTTGAGGCCATGGGAGCTTACTGGCAAAAGTATTATTATTATTTATATATATATTTATTTTTATATATATATTTATTTATATATATTTATTTCATCTAGTGCTCAGCCCCCCTCAGTGTGCTGGCAGTTAAAACTCTAGTCACACGACTGTACACACGACAATTGTGTGTATTGAGCTGTACTGTATTGTACCCATTCTGCAATCTGTTAATACAATTTTCAATCAATCAATCAATCATGTCCATGGCACAACATTTGAGGAAATTAAAATGGGGTCCAGTGTTACGAGTTGGTAGGTGTGTTGGACCCAAGTGTAATGGAGGTACCGCAGTCTATCCACAGTCAAGAGGGACAGTAAGTGAAGTGGCTGTGGACGTTAAGCGGTACTGCAAGTAAACTCACTCCCCAGAGGCATCCAGACCCAATAGCAAGAAGTGAATTCACCTCTTGGTACAGTGGTCTGCGATGTCGCCCGCGGTGCGGGAGACCGGGGGTTCAACTCCCACTCAGGGCGATCCCTTAACAGGGGTCGAATCGAAATAAACACAACGCAGTAAGATCACACCGGCTACACAAGTGCAGTACAGAACAGATACGACGAGAGGCAGATGTTGGTTTTCAAACAAGGCACTGTTACTTTAATTGTGTAACGAACGGCACACGCAGACGATGGCGGATGAATCTCAAAAACACGTTATTATATGAATCCCCAATACACATAGGGTACTCACACGATAAACAGGGAAGACAAAGTTACTTGGCACACACACGTCAAACGACGGAGTTGCATACACACACACAATACGATAATCTTCCACTAGCGGATACACACGGCAATCAATAACACACGGTGATTCAAATACATAGCGACATACTTATCTTCCGTGACAAGGAAACGATAAGACCAGAGCTGTAGGTATTACTCACAGACAGTTTGCTGATCGACTGACACTGGCTGTGTGTGACACGGAAGAGAATATTACGAGGCATTTAACGAGTCACACCAGGTATGAATGAGTGTAATTAGGACAGGGAGACAGGTAAATTACCCCCCAGGTAACGCTAGAGGTTTGCTCTCTCTGAGGCGAGCAAACCCCAAACGTTACAGTCCAGCAGGGTCTATACATTTTGTGGTTCTTGACATGAAAAAGGTTACCGGACAGGATCTGTGGATACAGAGAGCATCATCTTTGTCCGTATAGGCTAGTTATTACAGCAGGGATCGCCTCGAGCCACCAATGTCAAGTTTGCGAACATGTCCGAAGGCGGATTCACAGCCACTTGCCTGCAGGGCTTGTTTAAAACCCAATGCGTAATGTAACCAGGTCCATTTGCACCAGACGTTTCCAGACCTTGAGACCACCCTCTCGGAGGATGCACACAGATACACACACACACATACATACATACATACACGCACACGCACGCATGCACGCACAGACAGTAACTCCAGTCACACTCAGTGCCAACATCATTAAATGCAAGACATCCTCTTGCTCATACAGTTGTATGAAGTGCATTAGCTAATCTCTAGTGTAGGAACACAGTTTACGGTAATTTTCTCTTCCAGATGAACTGGTTTGTTGTTTGGGTGCGTCTCTGTGAGTAGGCGCGCTCGTTTGTTGTGTGTGTCCGTCCGGTGGTGGAGTCTGTTAAGTATATGACTGATAGGTCTTACCTGGTGGTTGAGGTGGTGCTGTGCCTTGCCGCCCCATTTCATCTCGTGGAACTGGGCGGCCGTCTTGGATGGAAGCCCCAGCAGATCTCCCCGATATCTCCCCTTGCTTCTTGCCGTGTCTGCGATCGACTTATATATGCCTGAACACGGAGAGACCAATCCCAAGTCGATCAGAACTTTCTCGGCTTTTTCAGCACCTACTCCCCATGCGCAGATTGTCCAGGGAGTCTCTCTGCATTGGCCAGAGATCTAGGTTCATCAATCTGCGCATCATGCAGAGTTTGGGACTTAGGTGCGAAAAGGTGACTATAGCTCGGCCGAGAAAGTGCCGATCGATTTGGGACTGGTCTCTCCGTGTTCAGGAGACTCAGGCGTATAAAAGTCTATTGGATCATCATGTCTCCAGCACCCCCACAGCCGTAGCTTACTTACTTACTTACTTAGGCCTTTAAATTCCCAAAGCAACATAGGCCATCGACGAAGCTCCTCCATCCTCTTCGGTCTTGTGCCCTCCGCTCCAGATCTTGCCAGGACAGCCCTTCTTTCTTCATCTCCTATTCTGTGGTTCTTCTCCAGGTGGTTTTTGGTCTGCCTCTCCTCCTCCTGCCCTGTGGGTTCCATGTCAGCGCTCCCGCTCTGTGATTGATTTCTTTCTTCTGAGTGTATCCACTTCCACTTCCTCCTCCGGATTTGAATTTCTATTGTGTCCTGTTTGGTGAGTTCCCACAGGTTGGCGTTAGAGATGGTGTTGGGCCAGTATATTCCCAGGAGGCGTCTGAGGCACCGTTTGGTGAAGGTCTGTAGCTTGTTGAGTATAGTGGTGGTGGTCTTCCAGCATTCTGAGCCATATAGTAGAGTGGTCTTTACGTTTGAGTTGAAGATCTGTAGCTTGGTCTTGAGTGACAGGTTTTTTGCCTTGCAGATAATGTTTAGCATGTTGAATGATGTCCTGCTACAACCACTTAATGTCAAGGCTCTCATCCACATTCATTGCAGTGCAGTGGTCTATTGCATGCTTATCCGTACTTGTTGGGGGGGATCTCTAATTCAACTATACCCTTCTGCGGTTTCTTCCCTTTAATTATCCCCATTATGGTTTTGTGGGATTTTCTTTTATATTTAGAATAGAATAGAAGTAATTTTTTTTTTAATCCAGAGCGAAATTCAGCACCACAGATCGCTCACAATAAACACAATTTCTCCCTCATCTTCATTGAGAGTTAATGTCAGGTTGGGGGGGGGGGGCAGGCTTGTGAAGCCTGTTGAGACATGTGATATTGGGCTCTACTGCCAATACACTTGACCTGACTTGAATACGTGGTCATTTATTTTTCTCTCTGGTTGAACTCTGGTTAGATAGTGTTGTGGACTATTTTAAATCAGCCATGACAGTGAACTGTTAGACATTCAGACGAGTCAAATTGTATAAATAAATAGAAAATCGTTTATTTCTGTTTCTGTGGCCACAGAGAGAGAGAGTATGCTCAGTTTACAATCAGAGACAAAATGTCTGACCAGAAAATTAGAAAGAGATCTGATCAGACTTACAATAAATACATAATTGACATGACGTGACATGACGAACATAAGATGAACAGATAGGACAAGAAAGGTGAACAAAAATGAACAAAGATGAGAAAATGAAAACAAAAGATGGGTTCAGGGGCTTTGTTGTGTCTCACACAAGAACTGGAGACAATGCCCTTGGCTGTTGTTTTAAGAACACTGTTAAGACTGTTGCCCTAATGTCTGAGCTGTAGCTGTATACTAATAACTATATTAACCAGTCAAAGCTGTACAGAGATGTAACACAGATCTATGGACATGATACTATTTTCGATCACAATAGCAACCTCATTTTGTTGTATTGTACGTGTGCTGTGCAATGACAATTACATTTAAATAAATATATATATATAAATATATATACTGTCTGCATCATGTATATCTTTTTGTGTCTTATGCTTTGCTTCTGTAGCCACAGGCAATTTGTGTGCACCCTTGGTATATCTATGGTATACCCCCCCCCCCCTGGGCGATGATGTCATTTCCTGTGAACCCAGCACTGACACTGCATGTGTGAATGAATACGTACAGCGTGAGACAGTGAGGGAGCAAACACCAACTTGATTTCACTTTCACTCGCCGGCTTCCTGCCGCTGACGCAACACAGAGGGTGTGTGGCAGACTCCTAGACAGAGGAGCAAGAAAGAAATAAGAAATACATTGGCAAACAGGCGACTCAAAGAGACATTTACGGACACATTTGAAGACCCTGTCATGGCATTTAGGTATCCAGCTGCCTGCAGAGATGACAGCAAGGTCGGTGTCAGATTCCCGCTGTGTGTGTTTTCTCTCTCTCACCCTCTCTCTCTCTCTTAAAGAGACAGACACACACACCGGAAGAGAATCACTGGGACTTGTTTAATGTATGAAGCAAATTCTCAGGGGCTCATACAGAACCTAGCATTTCACTGTAATGTACATGTACTTTGTGACAAATAAAACAAAACTTGAGACTTGAAACTATATGAATTGAAAATGGGGGACCCTGATGTAAACAAGACAAACGTCTTTCTCTGGTCTGCATCCCCTTAACAACAGTGTGTATTGAGCCATACTGTATTGTACCCATTCTGCAATCTGTTAAATAAAGTTTTCATTCATTCATTCATAAAATGTATCCCCCCACAAGAAACTAAACCGGGTGGAGAGCAGGCCTGTAGGGCACTTCAGAAGTTCAGACACTAGTTCCTCAATTATTTTTCAACTTTCGTTTAAAATATTGTCTATAGTTCACTAGAGGTCTGCTCTCCTAAGGAATGGGGGGCTCTCTCTCTCTCTCTCTCTCTCTCTCTCTCTCTCTCTCTCTCTCTCTCTCTCTCTCTCTCTCTCTCTCTCTCTCTCTCTCTCTCTCTCTCTCTCTCATACGGGTGCTGTCATTCACCTGAAGTGTTCAAATATACTTTGGTAGAGGAATGATTCGGATAATACTATTACAATAGTATTAATAACAATTATATTAGGCAGTTATTCATTACATACAGCATTATAGCTGTAGATGGCCTGTACGTGCCTAGTAAATAATGATAACAATGAAAAACCATTGTTGCAGGTGGATGATTACCATGGAACTAAGATCAGTGACCCCTACGCCTGGCTTGAAGATCCTGATAGTGAAGAAACTAAGGTAACATTATCATGACTGATCAGAGGCACCAACTGCAGTATCTGGGACAATAAAATCAATAAAACCTCACACCTACAACCTGTTTTCCATCACTGCAATAAAGCTCCGCAGTTGTTGACTCCACCCCTTTCCCTGGCTGGTCCCGGAAAACGATGAGGATATTAGGGCAGCTCGATTATGGCAAAAAAAAATCCTAATCTTGGTTATTTTGATTAATATTGAAATCACAATTATTGAAACGCATCGACGACCTAACTAATTGCATGTGTGTGTGTGTGTGCCGCCCATCACGTGTGTGTCTGCCTGAATGCCGAATAAAGACTTCTCCAGTTATTATTAATATGATTACTCATTGATTTGAGAATATCATATGATGATGATTTTATTCGTTTTACCAAAGGCTGCCTTTCTGTCGTCTTCTACAAGTTACCAAAGATGTTCAAAATAACTATAGAAATGTGCCGTGGCTCCTCCTCTCCCTCTCAACACCAGCTGAAACTACTGTTTGGGCTTTTTGGTGGGTGGGGGGGGGGGCGGGGGGTCAGAGTGCATTGCCGTGAAGGAAGGGTGCGCTGCATTTACAACACAAGACAAAATGAGAGCAACATGGCATCGTTTGTTTTCATGATCGTGGGAAGCCAAACATCTTAGTTGAAATTGAAACTCGATTAATCGCCCAGCCCGAGACGATGTCTTGCATTTTATGCGCTGAAGCAGTGTGAAGAGAGGTCTGGCTATGCGACACTACCAGTGGAACAAAATAATCAGAGTGGAACTAAATATATTCCTATTTAAATACAATGGTCCTCATTCTCGAACGTAAGTACCTTTGTAAATATCTTGGTAAAAATTTCGTACCAACAAATTTCCCAAAATCCTCCTCCGGATTCCTGAACGCATGAAACGGTCTCCGTAAGTGCCCAAAATCTTCGCAGCTGGGTTCCCATGAATGAAATACATCACTCATTCTTAAACTGTAATGTGCGTTCTCGTTCACCGGAATTTGCATACAGACACGCCCCACCAGCTCCTTATAAGGCGAAGGAGGCGTGTGCAAAACCGTGAGGGCCGTATGCAAAACAGCAGAGGTTCGGCATTGCATCTGCACCATTTTCAAGAGCCAATCGTGCAGTTGTTCAGTATTGACATTACTAAATGAGATGTCATGCTAATATGTCATGTTCTACAGTAGGACTTACTACTATAATACCTAATAAAACAAGTCATTAGAATAATAGAAGCCTACTTTGCTGGAACGATTAATCTTGCACGTACACAGTATGTGTGTGTGTGTGTGTGGTTGTGCTTGTGCGCTGAGGCTGCCTCACTAAGCCATTTATCCACACATTTATTTAGTTCTAGCAATAGGCATAAATAAAACCAACAATAAATAATATCATAGAGAAGAAGACAATATACAGTATGGCATATTAAAACAGTATATTCCACTATACAGTAGCTATATCCGTGGCGATCGGTTTAGTTCTTATTTATTTAGTTTGTAGTGTTTGTATGTGTGTAATCACAATGCCTCATTGAGTCAGGACTATAAATGCAAAACATAATTGTTAACGATACAAATATTGTCGTATTTATTATCATTATAATAATTTAATTCCACGGATGTCTGTGGCATCGCCAATCCCCAATGACTTGTCCCAGAGAAAGCTGTTGAAAACACGGGCGCACACCGGTCTGTCTGACTTACGACTTCGAGTTCGTAAATCCTACATGTACAACAAATGTACAATACGAAGCCGTTCGAGAATGCAGAATAAGTACGTAAATAGAGTTCTCTCTCTCTCTCTCTCTATCTCTCTCTCTCTCTCTCTCTTTCTCTCTCTCTCTCTGTCTCTCTCTCTCTCTCTCTCTCTCTCTCTCTCTCTCTCTCTCTCTCTCTCTCTCTCTCTCTCTCTCTCTCTCTCTCTCTCTCTCTCTCTCTCTCTCTCTCTCTCCCTCTCTTCCCAAGGCCTTTGTTGAGGGGCAGAATGAGCTGACCATGCCTTACCTGGAGCAGTGTTCTGTCAGAGCCCAGTTCCAACAGCGGCTGACTGAGCTGTATGACTACCCCAAATACAGCTGCCCTTACAAGAAAGGAAACAGGTGCTTAACTTTACATGTTCTTGTACAGGTGTACAGGTACTTCAAGTACAAAGGACATTTAGCACTCAAAGAGACAACAGGACTAAAATATGAATCGAAAAACACACTTCTTCAATCAATATCTGAAATGAAGAAGAAAAAACCTAACCTTCTTACTGTCTTACTGTCTTACCGTCTTCTACTTCTTTGCACTCTTCCACTAAATTATCACCCTTGCCTATATTACTACCTAGTCCTACTATACTAATGTCTCTACTACTATGCACTCAACACTGCATCACCCAAGTCTCAACACTGTTTAATGAACTTTGTTACTCAGCTGAAAGAGAACTTGTAAGTCTCTTTGGATAAAAGTGTCAGAAAAATGACTAAATGTAAATGTAAATATCACTGCATCTACAAGATTCAAGATTCAAGATTCAAGATTGTTTATTGTCATGTGCACAGTTAAATCAAATCAAAATCAAATCAAATTTATTTGTAAGGCCCGACAACATGTTAATGTCCCCATGGGCCGGACACGTCTTCTTTAAACAAGTCAAGAAGAAACATAACAATAAGTCAAGAACAAAACAAGAACACCATAAGGTCCAACACATTTTAAATAAATGCAAATAAATGAATGAATGCAAGCACTCCCAGACATACCCCACGCGAAGGTAAGGAAAAACTCACTAAAACCTAACAATAGGGAAAAATGCACCACAGGCAGTGTGGAGGAGAGAAACCTTAGAAGGGCCATTCAAGGGGGGATCTCCCTTCTTAGATGTCGGTGATAGTAGTGTTGCAGACTAACAGTTGGTAAGCATGCACTCAAGTGTGTAGTGAAACACAGATGAGTGCATGCAATAGCAACTGAACATTTTGAAAAATTAAAGATAGAGCTGATAGCGATAGCAACTGAACATTTTGAAAGATTAAAGATAGAGCTGATAGCGAATCTATTTGAGGCACAGGGGCGGCGCAGAGAGGGTCGCGTCCTCCCCGTCTTAATCACGGGGACGTTCAACACACCGGTCATCGCTCCGAGACAGCCGGAGACAGGGAGATAGGGGGCGGCGCAGAGAGGGTCGCAACCTCCTCGACATCATCGCGGGACGTCCAGCACTCCGGTCACCACTACGAGACCGCCGGAGACAGGGAGACAGGAGGGCATGCAGAGAGGGTCGCATCCTCCCGGCCTTCACCTCCCCTCTTAAACCTATATAGGATAACTACACAAACACATGTGCATATCCCTCTCTCATACACACAGATACATACAATACAGCATTATACAACTATAATGTTGGGGGAAAAAATAAAAAAGACTTTACACAAATACACATGGATACTATAGACTACAGGATCTGTAGTTCTTTTTTAAGCTTACTTTTAAATATATTTAAAGTGGAACATGTTTCTATTAGATTTTGTATATCATTCCACATCATTGCACCGTGATAAACAAATGAGAATTTGGCAACAGAGGTCCTACAGAAAGGAATGCGTAAGTCTTTATTTCTTCTTGTGAGATGTGCATGATAATGAGAATTAAACTCAAAATAAGTTTGAAAAAAATTAGGCAAAGATAAAGGAAGACCAATCACTTTGTACATAAGAACCCCTGTTTGGTACTTGTTGACCTCATAAATTGTGAGTAGTTGCAGTTGTTTAAATAATGGTTTGGTTGGGGCTAAAATAAGAAGAGTTGGTTGCAATTCTTACAAAGGATTTCTGAGCTCTATGGATTGTTTGTAAGTAAGATGGGTAAGTGCTGGCCCAAATTATATCGCAGTAAGAGATGTGAGGATAAATTAAACTGTAATACAAAGTTGTGCTCTTTTTTAATTCTTTTTTTAACCCTTTTTATAATGCCCAACGATTTTGAAACCTTCTTGCAAACAATTTCAGTGTGTGTCTGTGGTACCAGAGGAGCGGTCAAGATGGCGTCACCTGCTGACCGGCGGGTTGTTTTGTGTCGTGTTTTACACACCGTGCCTTCAGGTATTTCTACTTCCACAACCGGGGCCTTCAGAACCACAGCGTGCTGTACGTTCAGGACTCGCTGGACGCCCCCGCCACTGTGTTCTTCGACCCAAACACTCTGTCTGACGACGGCACCGTGGCGCTGAAGAGTAACTGTTAAACACACCACACACACACACACACACACACACACACACACACACACACACACACACACACACACACACACACACACACACACACACACACACACACACACACACACACACACACACACACACATACACACACACACACACACACACACACACACACACACACACACAGTCACACACACACACAAATATCAAGATGTATCCATCAGTGGACCAATTGCATGCTTTCACAGAGGACAAGACGCCTTCAGTCGACTCCTTCAGACATTAAGCACCCCCCCCCCCCCCCACAGCCCAAATGGTATATATAAATGTATATATAATTACTTTTCTTTTGTAGTTTAATTATCTGCAAATTTTGGCCAATCAAAGTCGACTATACAAATCCTTAGTCGGGGACAGCCCGCCCCCTAGATCACTGTGAGTCTGTAACGCGGTTACATCATTCATATAGCTCCCCCCGTCTCTGATTGGATCCTTCATTCCGACGTCTCTCTCTCCTCCAGTGGGTCGTCTGTCTGAGGAGTGCGAGTATTTCGCGTACGGCCTGAGCTCCAGCGGCTCCGACTGGGTGACGCTGCGCTTCATGAAGGCCGACGACCTCACCCTGCTGCCCGACGTGCTGGACAGGGTCAAGTTCAGCTGCCTGGCCTGGACCCACGACGCCAGGGGGGTCTTCTACAACCGCTACCCGCGCCAAGACGGCAAGGCAGATGGTGAGAGACATGTACAGTGAACACTGTTTGTGACCATTTTTCTTAGAAGTCCCAGTTTTCACCGCATGTGTCAAGTTTGTTTTATTATTATTTGTCATAACAAAATACAGAATACTTTATGATGAAATGCTTGTTTCTGTATGAGCCCCTGAGAGTGTGCTACATACAGTAAATGTAAGTAAGTAAAAAGTAAGTAAAGAAAAGTATTTAAGAAGTATAAGTAAACCCTCCGGGGCCACAGTGGCAGTCGTATGGTAATCCGGAGGTTCCCGGTTCGATTCCCTGCTCCTCCCGGGCAGCGTGTTGAAGCGTCCATGAGCAAGACACTTAACCCTTAACTGCTCCCGATGAGCAGGTCGGCACCTCGCACGGTCGCCTCCGCCGTCGGTGTGTGAATGGGTGAGTGAATGGGTAGAACGTGAGGAACAAATTGTAAAGCGCTTTGGATAAAAGCTGCTATATAATATAAATGCACCATTTACCAGGGTCGATGCACGATTGGGGCACTTCTGCAGTGGTTGACACACCAGCAGGGATAATTCGACATGCCCCTTCCCTCCACAAACTACCACGGAAATACTGCGAGAGAACAGTAACACATGTTCGCCAACTTCTCCTTTCTGTGTTCCTTTCCAGGCACAGAGACTACTTCCTGCATCAACCAGAAGCTCTACTACCACGTGATCGGCACCGACCAATCCAAGGACATTCTTGTTGCCGAATTCCCTGACCATCCCAAGTGGCACAGTGCAGTGACGGTGAATCGAGGCATCATCATCAGTACACATCACGGCGTCTGTCTCAGCTTCATTCTTTATTATATAGACCCTCCCCCTTATCTTACCCCCGCAAGCACCGTATGTGTCAACCTGAGGTTATCTGCAAGTTGAATCAAGTGCACCTCTATTGAGTTAAACTGAAAGCACATTTGAACGGTCCACCCCCGTGTTGCTCCTTCAACCTGCTGGTACAGCGCTGTACAAACACCCTTGTTGTGACGAACATCCTCCCTCTCTGCCGTCCTTCCTTCATTCCTCCCTCCCTCTTTCCCTTTGCATGATGGGGAGGTTCTGCTCTGTCCATCAGTAAATCAACCCTATACTGTCTGTACAACACCCATTATGACTAACCCCCCCCCCTCCCCTTCCCACGTCTCAGGTGATGACAGGCATGCTGTCCTTTCCCCGTCAAGAGATCAATCAATTGTTGACTAACTCTCTTCCTTCTTCCCTCTCTCTCCCTCGTTAGGTCTCAGACGATGGCAGGCATGCTGTCCTGTCCGTCACGGATGGCTGTGAGCCTGTGAACCTGCTGTGGTACTGTGACCTGCAGCAGCTACCCAATGGCATCTCAGGTCTGTACCCATGTGATCACCTACACTACAGTATACTGTACGTTGTGAGTGACAGCATATACTATGCTTTAGGTCATAATAATCCTAGATCTGGGGAATGGCTTCCAGGGCTACTTTTTTTTCTTTTTTCTTTTTACTTTGCATTTTTCTTTTTTTCAAAGAAACCCTCTTTGAGCCGCCATGTAACTGTTGTACCAGTTGTCTTGGTTACCGATGTCTTCGTCCCCGTCTGAGTGTGTGTGTGTGTGTGTGTGCGTGTGTGTGCGTGTGTGTGTGTGTGTCTGAGTGTGTGTGTGTCTGAGTGTGTGTGTGTCTGAGTGTATCTGTGTGAAGTAGGTCTCGACAAGTCATGGGAACATTTGAATTCGCTGTGCACATTATGCACGACCCCAAGAGGAAGAACCCTGGTGATTTTGGTGATTCATCAAGATCATATAATTATTATACTTCCTCGTCTAGCGCAATCCATCCAGTGCAAACTCCACCCATGGCCGAGACGTCAGCGTCCGGCCGACCTCAAACAAGTGCAACCGCTCTCAACACTATTTCCAAACATGGCTATCCGGGTTATTAGCTACCGAGTGTTCGAATATTGCAGGTTTTATGCTAATATAAGACTATCCATAAAAGTATCTGCAGTATCTATAATCTACCATATCTATCTATCTATTTATAAATTCCATCTATTGTAAATGACAGTGCCTACAATGTACTTATCTACTGTGTTAAAACTGACTGAATATATGACACTATGTGTGCCTATGCAGGAATGTCATACATTTCTGTTGACCTATACAACAGGCACCTGAATGAATGAATGAATGAATGAATGAATGAATGAATGAATGAATGAATGAATGGATGAATGAATGGATGAATGAATGAATGAATGAATGAATGAATGAATGAATGAATGAATGAATGAATGAATGAATGAATGAATGAATGAATTAATGAATGAATTAATGAATGAATGAATGAATGAATGAATGAATGACCTGTTGAGAGTCTGTGTTCTAATAATGTTGAGCTCAGTTGTAATCCAATCCTACCTAGCTGACCAATACCTATTTCTTTATTTGGTCTTGTGTCAGTCTTGGTTCTCTGATCCTATATTTCTGAAGATGCCTTTCCATTGGCTAATGGACGAGATATAAGTCACTTGTTACTTTCTGCTTCTGGCAGAACCTAGATTTCTGCCCGTTGAAATGACCGCAGTTCAACATATTGTATACCTGTCTGTAACTTGTGCTGATTCACTTTGAATAAAACCGTTGAAAGATGTTCTACCTTTCATTATTGGATATTATTGATTATGATTACTATGACAATTTGTATATTGAATATAGTCAGCTATACGAGTCAAATTGGATTATGTGACAATTTACAAGTGAGGATTATTTCACAATTTGGATGGAATACCTTACACGAGCTTTCCTCAAACGGCTCACTAGTAAACAAGTGTAAACTACTGATGGGTCTGACCCTTTAGCTCAGCTGGTTAGTGCGGCCGCCTCTGGATCCTGTGGTCCCAGGTTCAAATCCACTCGGTTACAGTGCGGCTGGGTGGCGTAGCGGAGATTGCGCTCGTCACCAATGCAAGAGACTCCGGTCTCGAATCCCGGTGTCAGCATTGCCTTCGGCTTGGCCGGCCGTCATACTGGCTCATTTGGCAGAGTCAGCGGGTGGAAGTCGATGGGTGGGGATTGGACGTTGTGGACAGCGACCCCTACAGGTCGGTTGGGGGACGCCTGCACAGCAGAGACAGGAAGTGGCGAGGGTAGTGTGAGCCTCCCACACGTTACACCTCGCCAATGAGAGTCCGCGCTGGCAGGTGAAAAGATGTGACAGGCTGCCTCCTCGTGTGCCGGAGGGGACGCCTAAATATTAAAGGCAACCAACTTGTGTCTAGCCACGCCCAACTTGCGTCTAGCCATGCCCCCACGGCGACGCGGCAGCAGCAGAGCGGAGCGGCAGCATTATGTAGCAGTAATCCTCCCTCTTTTAACATCGACAACTAGCTCAACTGGCAGCGCTGCCTTGCTGTGGATCCTGCGGTCCTGCGTTGGTGACAAGTTCGATTCCCATCAATTTTTTTTAACGTGCATTCTTTCGCCGGTTAAGTTTAGGCATGTTAACTTTAAGCATTGTTTCGGAGTTGGTTAAGGTTAAGGTTAGGCATTGTTTCGGAGTTGGTTAAGGTTAGAAGGGTTAAGTTTAGGCGCTGTTAAGGAGCTGGTTAAGGTTAGAGTTTGTCTTAGAGAATGGCAATATTTTTTAACGTGCATTCTTATGCCGGTTAAGTTTAGGCATGTTAACTTTAATTAAGCATTGTTTCGGAGTTGGTTAAGGTTAAGGTTAGGCATTGTTTCGGAGTTGGTTAAGGTTAGAAGGGTTAAGTTTAGGCACTGTTAAGGAGCTGGTTAAGGTTAGAGTTTGTCTTAGAGAATGGCAATATTTTTTAACGTGCATTCTTTCGCCGGTTAAGTTTAGGCATGTTAACTTTAAGCATTGTTTCGGAGTTGGTTAAGGTTAAGGTTAGGCATTGTTTCGGAGTTGGTTAAGGTTAGAAGGGTTAAGTTTAGGCGCTGTTAAGGAGCTGGTTAAGGTTAGAGTTTGTCTTAGAGAATGGCAATATTTTTTAACGTGCATTCTTTCGCCGGTTAAGTTTAGGCATGTTAACTTTAATTAAGCATTGTTTCGGAGTTGGTTAAGGTTAAGGTTAGGCATTGTTTCGGAGTTGGTTAAGGTTAGAAGGGTTAAGTTTAGGCGCTGTTAAGGAGCTGGTTAAGGTTAGAGTTTGTCTTAGAGAATGGCAATATTTTTTAACGTGCATTCTTTCGCCGGTTAAGTTTAGGCATGTTAACTTTAATTAAGCATTGTTTCGGAGTTGGTTAAGGTTAAGGTTAGGCATTGTTTCGGAGTTGGTTAAGGTTAGAAGGGTTAAGTTTAGGCGCTGTTAAGGAGCTGGTTAAGGTTAGAGTTTGTCTTAGAGAATGGCAATATTTTTTAACGTGCATTCTTTCGCCGGTTAAGTTTAGGCATGTTAACTTTAATTAAGCATTGTTTCGGAGTTGGTTAAGGTTAAGGTTAGGCATTGTTTCGGAGTTGGTTAAGGTTAGAAGGGTTAAGTTTAGGCGCTGTTAAGGAGCTGGTTAAGGTTAGAGTTTGTCTTAGAGAATGGCAATAGACAGCCTATTTCCGCGCTGCAGCTCTCTCGCGCTGCCGCGCTCACATGGGCGTAGTGGCCAATCAGAGAAACGCTAAACACAAGTTGGTTGCCTAAAATATTCACGCGGAGGGGACACGTGATGCAAGGCTTCTATCCTCCCTACAACCGACCAGTGGGGGGCATAGTCGAGCAACGTTCAAGACAGGGGAAGGGAGAATTGGATACACGAAATTGGGATGGGAGAAAAATAGAAAAATAAGGAGAAAAAGTGGATAAAAAAAGAAATCCACTCGGTTACACAAGCAACAACAATGTGGAAGGGTGTGGGATAGTCCGTTTCCTAACATAATAGGCTACTTACAGTATATGCGCTATCCCCTTATCTCCGGTGCCTAGCGACCCTCTCATAATAATATCTATCAATCAAGCTGATACAGCTGTGAGCAGGACTTGAGCAGTGTGCCCAATTCACCAATGAAATCAATAAAATGTCAAATGAAGCACATCAGAATTATTTGGCATGTAAATTAGGACATGCAGTAGTAGCAGGACACATGTAGTTAACAGTGGTGGTAGGGACTTGATTACACTCAAACTAACTGGTTTTAAGATAGACTGTTTCATTCCGAGATCTCTGTTGTTTTTTGTTTCCTTGTTGAGTCTCAACATGTACATATTTTTGTACACTGGTTTTGAACCTAATTGCCAAGCAAATTTTTTTTGTCATATTGAATGAATTGAGTTAGCCATATTAGGCTTTTAGGTGAAAATAAGTGAGTAAATAATAGATATTTTTGTAGGTTGTCATTGGTGCCTGTTATCAGTGCAAATAGTCTCATGCCCAAGATGTGTACAATTGAAAACAAATGGAAAATGCTGTGCTGTAAATGAAAGAACATTCATTTATGTTCACTATAAAAAAATTTAATAAAAAAAGGAATTAAGACAGATAAAAGAGAAACAATCATTATTTTTATTTTTATTTAACCTTTATTTTACCAGGTAGTCACTTGAGATCAATGATCTCTAAATAAAGTACAGCTAAACATAAAGACATTAAGTTGTTGGTGTGAGTTATTTAAGGGAAGGGTACTTCACTGCTTTAATGTACGCCAGTCTCCTTTTAGAACCTAGATATTTAGATATACCTGCAAACATGGCGACATGCGTCAAGTGGGTTACACATGATCAGACATTCTCCTCGGCGGTCACTTGGTCAGAGTCACGTGAAGACGTTTGCTTTCTGAAGTCACTTTACAAAATAGCTGTCAGTTTAGTTAAGGAACTGGGTTGTAACCTGTAGAAACTAAAGCCATTTTCCATTTAAGAAAACTGTAGGAGCACTGGGCCACCAAGAAGCTAATGTTTAGCTAGCTCGTGTATGGCAGCCATTGAGCCTGCGTAGCCCAAGGTTGGGTGCTACCAGTGGTGGTGAAGGAGACCATTTCCACCCTACATTGTGGGGAGCGCTTTGGGTGTCTAGAAAAGCGCTATATAAATGTAATGATCATGATCAACCACTGATAAAAAAAACAAATAAGAATCACATTTGACCTCCCTACTTGGATTTAGAGAGTATCTCTCAAGACCACTGTAAGGATTCTATATAGGATCCTTGAGTCACCCTGTTCTACCTGTGTCCTGGTCATCTCTCTCTGACAGTGGCTCGCTCGGGAGGTAGAGCAGTCGTCTGGTAATCCGGAGGTTCCTGGTTCGATTCCTGCTCCTCCCGGGCACCGTGTTGAAGTGTCCTTGAGCAAGACACTTATTAACCCCTAATTGCTCCTGATGAGCAGGTTGGCCCCATTGCATGGTTGCCTCCGCCGTCGGTGTGTGAATGTGTGAGTGAATTGGTCAAATGTGAGGAACAAATTGTAAAGCGCTTTGGATAAAAGCTGCTATATAAATGCAGCCAAATACCATTTAACTTCTCCCTTTGAATCAATCTAAATCAAGTAGTGGGCGGGTGTACACATGAGCCCACATCACAGAAGTAGACTTTTCTTATTCAGGAACGAACAGGAACCTCACAGAATTGTGTTTCTATCCTGTACAAGTGGGAACATCCCCTTCCTGTTCTTGAGTATGTATATGAGCTGACTGGGTCGATATGGGTTGGTTGGCTGTTTGGTACATTCATTAGCATTTAGTTATTTATCTATTAACCTCGTTCCCAGTTTTATCTCCGTGAGATAAAGCCTGGTAAAGAACTACGGCCGAAAGTGTCTATGGGGTCGAATTTCCGGTGTATGTACTTCCCCTGGAAGCTGCCTCCGAACGGACCAAACTTTTCCCGAATCCTGTCGGCAAACAAGCTAGAACGTCCCGGTCCCGGTCATGTAGATGATGTAGTAAATTCTTCAGGCGAAGCCGTTGCAGTGGCTTAAACGAGGAAATATTGTGCACTTCACACGTTTCTATAATTGTTTTGTCGAAACCGGAACGCCTGTAGCCTGTACTTCCTGTACTTCCGTTTAGACACTTTGGGGGACGAAAGTCCCCCAAACGAAAGACGAAAGTCTTTCTCTGGTCTGCATCCCCTTAACAATTGTGTGTATTGAGCTGTACTGTACTGTACCCATTCTGCAATCTGTTAATAACGTTTTCAATCAATCAATCAATCAATCAATCAATCAGGAGGCATATCTTGTCCAGCCTATTTATCTATTAACTTATCCTTCCGTCACTCGTCACTCTCCAGGCCTGTTGCCGTGGGTGAAGCTGGTGAACAACTTCGAGGCGCAGTACTCTTACATCACCAACGAGGGCAGTGTGTTCACCTTCCGCTCCAACCTAGACGCGCCTCGCTATCGTGTCATCAACGTGGACCTGCGGCGGCCGGAGAAGCAGCGCTGGACCACGCTCATACCGCAGCACGAGAAGGACGTCCTGGGTGAGGCAGAATGGAGATGCTGTGTACTATGCCACTAAGCCTGAGGCTGCTCTCACAGTTGCAACTTCTTGACACAAAATGGCCGCTGCAAAATGGCTGCAGAGGGGAGGTGTGACCAAAGTCTGTCTAAAGAGAAATAGGTTCACTCTGCCGCCATCTTGTTAATGGGAACTAACGGTACAAACAAGACCTGACCCCTATCTCTTTGAATGCGGAGTCATACGTATAATCACTTTTCTTTCATATTTCAAGTCACTGGTAAATTACTGACAAGACAGAATGGTTCATTTTCTAAATGGATACATTTGTGTTAAAAGAAATCAACTTAGACCTGCTTCAACGCATGTGCCATCCAGTGGTTTCTGAGTCCCCAGTCACCATGGAAACCACTCACTCTGTGATTCCTAGCCTTTTGACAGAGATTGTTATTTATTTAAAACATATTTAAAACTCATATTTCACCTCAAATTATAATTTTTATTAATTTCATATTAAATTATTTGTTTATTTTGTTGGAAGTAGTTTGGTTGTTGGCGCCATCTTTAGTATTGGATTAGGATTGGTGTGACATCAGGAGAAAATAAATTAAACCAGGGAAGCCTCAGG
Source organism: Notolepis coatsorum (assembly GCF_963971535.1). NCBI lineage: Eukaryota > Metazoa > Chordata > Actinopteri > Aulopiformes > Paralepididae > Notolepis > Notolepis coatsorum. The sequence continues at coordinate 22,859,074 of NC_140168.1, read as the reverse complement.
TTTAAATAGTTTATTGGTAGTTGTTAGGGTTTGAAACCGACCTCAAACGCACGGCACAGACAGGTAGTTCAGAGTTAGCCAAATACTAGGGCGTATTTATTTTCAGAGTCAAAAAGGAGCAAGTAACAATCTTGAAACAAAGGGAGACTGCCTTCAGCAGAGTTATCTGCGGCTCTGCAGATCCTCTTGGTGTTCGAGGTGGGGAAACGGTATTGACGCTGAACCGGCTCTGCAGATACTCCCAGCTTCAACTCGAGGTGGGAAAGAGAGAGAGAGAGAGAGGTAAATAACAGTCCACATCACACAGAGGCAGTGCGGTCTCCTCCTCCCTTAGCTGAGTCCAGAACAAACAAAACGATATCTTCAGTGTTCACCACAACACACAATTTAGCTGAGGGTCAGTGCAAAACAAAAACGATAAACTTCTGTGTCTCTTCTAAACACACACCCCAGCTGAGTCCAGTGCAAGCAAATGATAAATCTTCAGTGTCTCCTTTAACACACAACTTAGCTGAGTCAAGTGTAAGCAAAAATAGAACTCTTTAGTGTTCTTCAAAACACACAAAACAGAATCGTCCAAAAAAGGGTTTGGTTCAAACTCACCAAAGCGCAAGAGTAAAGCGGGTAAACGAGGCACAGCTCAAAACGGGGGACAAGGTCTTCACCAGCGGCAATCCACAGATGTCCTGGAGGGAGAGTAGACGAGGCACAGCAACGGGGAACAACAGGCAGAAACAGAAGTATTCAAAACGATTGAAGGGAAGTCCCAGTATAAAAAGCCTCTGGGGTGCTAATCAAAAACTATGACAGGTGCACGCTGGAATTGATACTTGCTCCAAAAGCGTGTGGCGGGAAATGCACCAATCAACACAGCACCTTAAAGGAGCGGAGCGTGTGGCGGGGAATGCATCAATCAACACAGTACCTTAAAGGAGCGGAGCGTGTGGCGGGGAACGGACCAATCATCACAGTACCTTAAGAAGCCTGTGGCGGGGAATGAACCAATCCTCACAGTACCCCCCCCTCCACGGGAGCCACCGGGCGACCCACTCGGCCCCGGCCTGCCCGGACGGGACTGAAGGAAGCCGGCGATCAGGGGCACTGGAGAGGGGGACAAAGACAGAGGCCCGGAGAGGGGGACCGGAGACGGGGACAGAGGACCGGCGAGGGAGGCCGGAGACGGGGACTGGGACCCGGTGAGGGGGCTGGACGGCACCTGAAGACACTGGGCATGACAGGAGGGGCTCCACCCCCTGACGGTGCCGGAGGACCAGGCGATGTGGGGCTCATGCAGCGCGAGCCAGGGCCGACCCAGGACTACCGGGACAAGAGGGGATCTGGTAATGAAAAACTGGAGTCTCTCAACGTGGTTACCAGCCACGGTGAGGTGGACAGGACAGGTGCGTTGAGTGATGTCAGCTAGGCGGCGATGATCCAGCGCGAAGACCTCCAAGGGCCTCTCGAGGTCCTCAAGTGGAATGTTGGCCCGGGTGGCAAACTCAACGTCCAGGAAACTCCCATCAGCACCAGAGTCAATGAGTGCACCCACCGTCGCCCGCTGGTCCGCCCAGGCTAGGGTGACGCTCGTCAGACGGTCAGGTGGTGCACGGGTGTGGGAACAGGAAAAACGGCTCACCAGGATCTCCCGGGGTCCCGGCGAGCCTGGTCTTCTTGGCCGGGTAGGGCAATTGGAGACACGGTGTCCATCCCGGCCGCAGTAGAGGCAAAGGCCGGACCTGAGCCTGGACTCCCGTTCGGCCGGGCTAAGGCGGGTGCGTCCCAGCTGCATGGGTTCCTCCTCGGTCACAGCTCGGGAGGGAAAAAACCCACCAGTCACGGAGGGGGCAGGACGGTCAGCAGAACGGTCCCGAGGACGGGGGTCTGGGGAACGTCTGGGGGTCCTAGTCGTGCTCGCTCACGCCTTCTCTCCCGGAGGCGTCCGTCGATGCGGATAGCGAGGCTGATCAGGCCCTCGAGAGAATCGGGCTCCTCTTGGGTCGCGAGCTGGTCCCTTACTGCGTCGTTGAGCCCCCTCAGGAAGGTGAGACGAAGCGCTTGATCGTTCCAACCGCTCTCCGTTGCGGCCAGTCTGAACTCCAGCGCGTAGTCTCTGACACTGCCACTGTCCTGCCGGAAGGTGCCCAACCGAGCTCCTGGGTCCTGGCCACGAGCTGGGTGGTGGAAAACCCTTCGGAGCTCTGCCACGAAGTCTGGGTAGGAGAAACAAAAATCGGCCCTCATAGCCCAGGAAGCAGTGACCCACTGTGCTGCTCGGCCCGTGAGCAGGTTAGTCATGTAGGCTACTCGGGCTCCCTCTGACGAAAAACGGCTGGGTTGATGAAGGAAGACCAACTCACACTGCATGATGAATGTGGCACAATCCTCGAAGTTACCCTCGAACAGACGTGGTTCGGAGAGATGGGGCTCCCGAGGTGCGAGGTCTGCCGCGGGTGGTGATCTGGCTGAGACTCCTGGGACAGGTGGGGTTAAAAGCAGAGTGTTTAATGCTGTACTGAGAGCCTCTAGCTGGTGCAGAACAACAGCCTGCTGATACCCCTGGGTAGTCTGCTGGGTGGCCAGGGTGTCAATGGCATCCAGAATAAGCTGGACCTAGGCCCGGAGGTCCTGTAAAGCAGCCGCAGCCGCACCCAACTGTTGGGTGTGGTCGTTGACCAACGCTGCCCTGACCCTGTCTGTGTCGGCTGAGGTCGTCATGGTCGGGTCGTAATGTTAGGGTTTGAAACCGACCTCAAACGCACGGCACAGACAGGTAGTTCAGAGTTAGCGGCGTATTGATTTTCAGAGTCAAAAAGGAGCAAGTAACAATCTTGAAACAAAGGGAGACTGCCTTCAGCAGAGTTATCTGCGGCTCTGCAGATCCTCTTGGTGTTCGAGGTGGGGAAACGGTATTGACGCTGAACCGGCTCTGCAGATACTCCCAGCTTCAACTCGAGGTGGGAAAGAGAGAGAGAGAGAGAGGTAAATAACAGTCCACATCACACAGAGGCAGTGCGGTCTCCTCCTCCCTTAGCTGAGTCCAGAACAAACAAAACGATATATTCAGTGTTCACCACAACACACAATTTAGCTGAGGGTCAGTGCAAAACAAAAACGATAAACTTCTGTGTCTCTTCTAAACACACACCCCAGCTGAGTCCAGTGCAAGCAAATGATAAATCTTTAGTGTCTCCTCTAACACACAACTTAGCTGAGTCAAGTGTAAGCAAAAATAGAACTCTTTAGTGTTCTTCAAAACACACAAAACAGAATCGTCCAAAAAAGGGTTTGGTTCAAACTCACCAAAGCGCAAGAGTAAAGTGGGTAAACGAGGCGCAGCTCAAAACGGGGGACAAGGTCTTCACCAGCGGCAATCCACAGATGTCCTGGAGGGAGAGTAGACGAGGCACAGCAACGGGGAACAACAGGCAGAAACAGAAGTATTCAAAACGACCCGACATCGATTGAAGGGAAGTCCCAGTATAAAAAGCCTCTGGGGCGCTAATCAAAAACTATGACAGGTGCACGCTGGAATTGATACTTGCTCCAAAAGCGTGTGGCGGGAAATGCACCAATCAACACCTTAAAGGAGCGGAGCGTGTGGCGGGGAATGCATCAATCAACACAGTACCTTAAAGGAGCGGAGCGTGTGGCGGGGAACGGACCAATCATCACAGTACCTTAAGAAGCCTGTGGCGGGGAATGAACCAATCCTCACAGTAGTTCAACCAAAGTTTGCTAGGAATTTGTCTTAGTGTGCTCAAGATAAGGACATAAAAAAGGACATTTAGGCACACATATACATAAACATACATTATGGTATACTGCACACTACAGACGGTTAACCTGGTAGTGAAAGGTTAACCTTCTGTAGTGTGATAGTGAAAGGCAGAACTATATGTTTCTTATAAAACCTTCTTTTTTTTATCCACTTTTTCTCCTCCTGTTTTTCTGTGTTTTTCTCCCATCCCAATTTAGTCGTTATTCCAATTCCACCCTCCCTTTCCTGGTTGTTGCTCGCATGTGCCCCCCACTGGTCGGTCTAGGGAGCCCTGAAGTCTATCAGATGCTTCCTCCGAGACATAGGAGACAGCCAGCAACCTCTTTTCACCTGCCAACGCGGACTCTCATTGGTGAGGTGTAACATGTGGGAGGTCACACTACCCTCACCTTCTCCCTCCCTCACTGTGCAGGTGCCCTGACCGACCTGTAGGAGTCGCTGTTTACAACGACCAGAATACCACCCCACCGGCTTCCCTCCCGCTGACTCTGCCAATTGAGCCAGTATGACGGCCGGCCAAGCCGGAGGCAACGCTGACAGCCGGATTCGATACCAGTGTCTCTCGCGTTGGTGACGAGCGCTTAGTCCGCTGCGCCACCCAGCCGCCATAAGTGTTAACCCTTTGTAGTGTGGTAGTGAAAGGTTAACCTTCTGTAGTGTGGTAGTGAAAGGTTGACCTTCTATAGTGTGTTAGTGAAAGGGTTAACCATTTGTAGTGTGGTAGTGAAAGGTTAACCTTCTGTAGTGTGGTAGTGTAGTAGTGAAAGGGTTAACCATTTGTAGTGTGGTAGTGAAAGGTTAACCTTCTGTAGTGGGGTAGTGAAAGAGTTAACCCTTTGTAGTGTGGTAGTGAAAGGTTAACCTTCTGTAGTGTGGTAGTGAAAGGGTTAACCGTCTGCAGTGTGGTAGTGAAAGTGTTACCCCTTTGTAGTGTGGTAGTGAAAGGATTAACAAAAAATGTGTAATTTCTTTTAACAAGATGCCATTATTGGGAAATTATCAAACTAAAATGAATCCAAAACAGGCCCTTTGATGTGGTAATAGTAGCGCTGCACCACAGTCTGAGATACAGTTACCCACAGCCCAGGTGCACAGCACTAATATTACACAATAGACACATTACCGTCTCTGCTGTACAGAACAGATCCATTGTAATGGACATGTCGGATATGGCTTAATAGCCATGGTTACAGAAAAGAAAATTAGATAAGTCCACTATTATTTCGCAAGAGGTAAAAACGTCATTTGTAGAATTGGAGTTCTGCAAACCATGACCCTTGGCGTTGCAAAACATATTTTGACAGCGTAGTATTGTGAGGTTTCGATGACAATCTGACCGCAACTGGAGAGAGAACTTGGGAACTTCTCCTTGTGGCTGTCTGGCCTTCGTCAGAGATCTCTGAGAGAGAAACTTGACCAGACACAGTAGCGGTTTGTCAGACGTTACTGTGACATACTTATAATAACAATGAATAACACTAAAATCCATTCATGCATTGACAGACATGAACACGTTCTCACACTTAAGTGTACATGCATACATACACAACCATTAAAATACTAACACAAACAAGATACATTTTGTGGGGGGGGGGGGGGCTACAACAAAACCATAGGCTCCTATATTCTAATTAAATACTATTTGTCAAGAGATGCTGTTAAGACGAAATGCATTTTACTTTTTCATTAACTACAATGCGGTTTACGGTACATTTAACACAATATAATAGACAAGAATGCAGGACTACTCAAACATTTTCTATATTGCACTAAAAGCTGACCAAACATATTTTCATCAACTGTGAAACAGTTCATCCCACCAATCGTTTCAAATTGTGTTTCAAACAGAAAGTCAGAGAGACTTGTCATCAACAGCCACTATTGCAGCTTCATGAACAGACTGCCACCTATAGGTCACACAGTAAACTACCGGCAAGTCAGGCCCAGGAGTTCAAAACTTGTAATCCCTATCTGATTGGATCAGATTTGTATTCATTCATTTCAACTCATTACGAATTGAAAATGGGGGACCCTGATGTAAACAGGTCAGTGGCCTCGTGGGTAGAGTGTCCGCCCTGAGTTCGGGAGGCTGGGAGTTCAAGCCCCGGCCGAGTCATACCAAAGACTATTTAAAAATGGTACCCACAGCCTCCCTGCTTGACACTCAGCATCAAGGGTTGGTTTGGGGGGAAGTCCTTGCGACATACTAGCATCATGTCCAAGGGGTGTACTTGTACATCAAGCTGCCTCACGCTACGGAAACAGGAGATAGACCACCGCAACACTTCCGGGATTCTGAAATCGGGGAGGAGATAGCGGGGGGAGCATATGAATGAATGTGGACGAGAGCCGTGATGTAAGTGTTTGCCGATACGGCTGTGGGGGTGCTAGAGACATGATCGAATAGACGTTTATTCGCCTCACTCTCCTGAACACGGCGTGACCCATTCCTAATCGATCAGAACTAAATCGGCAGAGAAAAAGCCCATTTTAAAGCACCTATTCCGCATGGACATGCGCAGATTGCTCATGGAGTCTGGACGACGCGAGATGACGCACGAATGAATGTGGACTGTTCTATCAGAGGGGGGAGCTTTCTCGAAAGTCATGGAGAAAATAGTCTACGAACAGGTCGAAAAGTACCTGGCGGAAAAAAATCTAATCTACGAATTCCAATCTGGCTTCAGAACGTCCCACTCCACTGACACATGCCTCCTCTATTTGAACGACCACATCAAACAAGAGGTGGACGCGGGCAAATACTGCGGCATGGTCATGCTGGACCTACAAAAGGCCTTCGACACTGTCAATCACTCCATTCTGATGGACAAGCTAAAAGCAATTGGTTTTGATAGCTTATCAGTGAGCTGGATGCAATCCTACCTGGAGGGGAGAGAACAGATGGTAGAACAAACTGGTCAGACTACTACTTGACCTGAACCCCAGAACCCACCTCACCCCTGCCCACTTTGACAACCTAGGATGGCTTAGAGTAGACGACAGAGTACAGCAACTTGCAATGGGCCTGGTCTACAAGATACACTATACGACCGGGGTGCCCATGTACATGTCAAAATACTTCCCAAAGGTCAGTGAATACCACAACCACTACACCAGAGGAAGCTCAACAAATCATGTTAAACCCAGATTCGGCTCAAACAAGGGACTAAACACATTTCGCAATTATGCCACAACAATGTGGAACGCCCTACCCAAAGCTGTAAAGGAATGTGAATTCCTGCCCACATTCAAAACCGCTCTTAAAGAGCACCTACGGGAGGCTGCAATTCGAAACTGGCCACCGTAAATGCCCAAAACCCCCACCACCTCCTAATAGACTCCTCCCCACTGCATGTATATATTCCCTCCCCGCCGTATGTATATTTCTCTCCCACCCACCCACCCCCTCCTAATGTACAGTCCCCTCTCATCATATGTATATACTCTGTCAGGATCTAGGGGTAACAGTACTGTATATTTGAATACCGTTTATGTCACAAATGTATCAGTACTAAATACCTATATGTCCCTATGCCATAAATGTCATGTATGTTGTGTATGTCATAAATGTCTATATGAATTGAAAATGGGGGACCCTGATGGAAACAAGACAAACGTCTTTCTCAGGTCTGCATCCCCTTAACAATTTTATGTATTGAGCCGTACTGTATTGTACCCATTCTGCAATCTGTTAAATAAAGTTTTCATTCATTCATTCATTCATTCATACATCACGGCTCTCGTCCACATTCATTCATATGCTCCCCCCGCAATCTCCTCCCCGATTTCAATGTAACGCGGAAGTGTAGTGGTCTATGGGCTCCTGCCCCATGTGCCGTTACGGTTTCTCTCGAGATAAAGCTGGGAACGAGGTTACGTTGCGGCTCGAGAACCATTGGTTCTCAAAGGCAACTTCCTGATGTAAACAAGATGAAAGTATTTCTCTGGTCTGCATCCCCTAACAATTGTGTGTATTGAGCCGTACTGTATTGTACCCATTCTGCAATCTGTTAATTAAAATGTTCAATCAATCAATCAATCAATCAATCAATCAATCAATCAATCAATCAATCAATCAATCAATCAATCAATCAATCAATAGGGATTCAATGTTTTGAACTCCAGGCTGGTGATTCAATCTAATTTGTGATCTGCCGTCTTCCAACTTTGTCAGTGTCAGAGGCAGACTGCCATCTACTGACAGATTGTGGAAGTGCACTAAGTAGGAGAAAGCATCCTCCGTGCCAACAAGAGACTTCTGTTGGATTATTGATTGATTGATTGATTGATTGAAAAGTTTATTAACAGATTGCAGAATGGGTACAGTACAGTACTTAAGCATTACATCACACGCAGGAGTGGTTTGTGACCAATAAACCATGCCTAGGGGTGGTTGTTAGGCCCGAGGCGCAGCCGAGGGTCGTTAGACCCCCCTAGGCATGGTTTATTGGTCACAAATCACGACTGCACGTGGTGTAAAGCTTTTATACAACTGCCAGATTCATCCAACCTTATTTCTATACAATAAACACACATTAATCGAAGATTTATTGAAAAAACCATCCGCCAGAAAAAGTAGTTCCCACAACTCCATGTGGAAGCAGCTTGAAGTGCATCCAACCAAACTAACACATCCAACTGTGTATTATTGGAATGATTGAGAGAAGTTGCCTCATGTGGAAGCAGCTTGAAGTGCATCCAACCAACTAACACATCCAACTGTGTATTATTGGAATGATTGATTGAAAATTTTATTACCAGATGCAGAATATAAAGTAGGTAAAACAAATTAAAACGTTTTCTTTGCCCTATAGGAAAAAAACGTTTTCTTCGCCCTATTTTCTTATTTATTTCTTTTAGCCTAAACTTAACCAGTTGGAAACCAGGGGTACAGTAATAAAATTAGCAATCAACCAATCAATCAATTCAATAGACCATGCTCACTTAAAACAGCGCTGCTTCTCTCTCAGTCTGACTCCCCCGCTGTTGCAGACAGGAGTGTGTGTGTGTGTGTGTGTGTGTGTGTGTGTGCGTGTGTGTGTGTGTGTGTCACAGTGTGTGTGTGTGTGTGTGTGTGTGTGTATGTGTGTGTGTGTGTGTGTGTGTGTGTGTGTGTGTATGTGTGTGTGTGTGTTTGTGGGTACGCCAGCGTCGGACAGTGAGAGTGAACGCTGCAGTGCAGTCAGTGGGGAGGAAGTAGAAATTTAAATCTATCAATTAATCAATCAAACAATCCGCGATTTTTCTTTTGTTCTAGATAGACTCAAGACCCATCAATTACATCATCCAACATTGTTTAATGTTCTGTCAGACAGAATCGCTTGATATTTAGTCGTTTAGTCGCCATTAACATATCCATTTGTAAAGATTATTGGCCACCTTCTTGTGATCCGGCGGAGTGATGTGATGTGGGTCGGTTGTGGGCGGGTCCTGGGCCAGCAGCGTGGATTGTTGCCAATAAAGACGTGTGAATGGCCAATCAGAATCGAGAAATTTGCATGCCGTTGTATAAAGCTCAATACATACAATTGTTAAGGGGATGCAGACCAGAGAAAGACTTTCGTCTTGTTTACATCAGGGTCCCCCATTTTCAATTCATCATAACATATATGACATACATGACATACAGATAGACAGTACTGCTACATCTATACATTTATGACATATCAGATTTGCAAATACAGTACTGTTTTAAAGGGGCACTTCACCAAAAGAACAATGTTGATTTATGTTGCACATAATCTCACATACATCCAAAAACTCGAAACACTTTTGGACACATGCATATAGTTTGACAATTATTGAGCGTAAATTAGCTTGAATATGGCCATCACCTGTCAGGGTACAGTAAGTTATAGACTATATAGACGTATAGATACAAAAATGTATGTAGAATAATACATTTTTATTATTATTTTTTATTATACATCCAGCACTTTTTGAAAGGTGTGGAATACAATTATTGCTTTTCCATACAAAATGTATGGTGTGTGTGACTGTGCATACATCCCCTCCCTACTTCCCATTTCCCCATGTGGAACGCACCCGATTGGATACATGCTGGTGATATAGTGCGACATCTAGTGGCTGAATATTACTATAGCACCTGTAAAGGGCTCCATCTTAATGCAAAAATAGTCCAACAAGTCTATCCATGTCTATTTTTTCTGTCTCATGTATTAATCATGACATGGCTATGCAATGTCACAAAAACATGTCCAGCTAAAATAAACAAATAAACATTTTCAGTTATTTTCCAATAATGGTGACTTTTTGCATGTCTTTATATTGACAAGCATTTACAGTGCTTTGGCTGGATCCCCGGGTTATGAAAAATGTCTGACCATGTGGGACAAAGTCAGCCATCAATTATAGCAAAAACAAGAATTTGAGATTTGATATATTGTTTTTTTTTTTACATGATGTTGATGATATGCCAAATGCAGACAGCCACTCAAATAAATTAGAACCCAACTGCCCTCGTTTCCCCCTGTATCCTCCCCGCTAGGCTTTGTCTCCTGTGTGAACCAGCGCCATCTGTTGGTCAACTATCTCCATGACGTGACGGACATCCTGCAGTTGCGTGAGCTGGCGTCAGGTCAGCTGGTCCGGGATCTGCCCCTGGACGTTGGCACGGTGGTGGGAGTGAGTTGCAAGAAGAAATACTCTGACTTCTTCTACAAGTTCACCTCCTTCACCACGCCAGGTAATCTGAACACAATGGTGTTGCATTTCTGATGACATTTGACTGGATTGTAGCAAGCGATCACACTGTTGAACTAGCCTATTACTACTTCACTTAATTTCATTTTCATTTCAAACCTTTATACATTTGAAGGCACTGATGTTTTTCTCATTTACAGTAACAATGAGTTACATACAGAAAAAATAAACAACATAAATAACAGCATTTCAAATCAAGAAGGAACGAGGACAAACAAAGACATCAACCAAAACAGGTACAACATGACAGACGGTGTTTAGAGATCAAGGTCCTAAACTCTGCAACAGAGAATCTCAATCTTTAGAGCGTGTTGGAGGTCAGTCCATGAGCTGCTGGGGGCATCAAAGTTAAATGCAGATTTACAAACTTGAACTAGCCAGTCGATTTAATTGAAAAAATGGGGGACCCTGATGTAAACAAGACGAAAGTCTTTCTCTGGTCTGCATCCCCTTAACAATTGTGTGTAATGAGCTGTACTGTACTGTACCCATTCTGCAATCTGTTCATTAAAGTTTTCAATCAATCAATCAATCAATCAATCAATCAATCAATCAATCGATAGAACGGGTCACATATGTTCCACAATTCCATTCCAACAATGTTGTGATATAAGGAGGTAGCTCACCAATAAGGGTCTTGCAAATAAACAAAAAACAATGTCTGCTGTGCCTCTCCGCCAGAGAGGGCCAACCAACCTTATCATAAAGAATGCAATGGTGACACCATATCCACCACCAGGACTCAATCTGAAATGCCAGCTTTGATGGCATGTGCTTGTCAGACACACGGCAATTCTGGATGAGCACATAGCCCATGTGTCAGTGACATCTAAGGAGAAACATACAATATGCTAATTTTCTAATGTCTTAGCTGTGATTGGTCAGAGCGCCTTTACTGGAGAATATGTGCCATCTGTACACAGCAATTCTGGATGTCTGAATATATTATTTGCATCCATGGAAGGCAATTCCTACCATGTGTCAAATTCATACGTATGGCATTCCATAGCTTTGGATTTATTCTCCATATGGAAAAGGATCATAAGAAACACAATAGTTCTGCCTTCAGAAAGTTTGATAAGAAACATAGTTCTGCCTTCAGAAGGTTTTATAATAAACATATAGTTCTGCCTTCAGAAGGTTTTATAAGAAACATATAGTTCTGCCTTCAGAAGGTTTTATAAGGTGGCGGCCGGGTAGCGCAGCGGACTAAGCGTCTGTCTACCACCGCAGAGACACTGGTATCGAATCCAGCTGTCAGCGTTGCCTCCGGCTTGGCCGGTCGTCATACTGACACAATTGGCAGTGTCAGCGGGAGGGAAGCCGGTGGGTGGTAATCTGGTTGTTGAAAACAGCGACTCCTACAGGTCGGTCAGGGCGCCTGCACAGCGAGGAAGGGATCTGGGTGAGGTAGTGTGCCCTCCCACGCGTTACACTCACCAAATGAGAGTCCTCGCTGCCAGGTGAAAAGAGGCTGCTGGCTGTCTCCTATGTACCGGAGGAAGCATGTGATAGACTTCGCAGGGCTCCCTAGACTGGCAAGTAAGGGGAAAATGCGCGCAATGACCAGGAAAGGGGAGGGGGGAATTGGCATAACGACTAAATTGGGATGGGAGGAAAATACAAGAAAAATAGGAGGAGAAAAAGTGGATAAAAAAAAGAAGGTTTTATAAGAAACATATAGTTCTGCCTTCAGATCTCATTACCTTACTCCTCAACTATATATATTTATATTTGTTATACTATTATACGTTACATTACTTCTGTAGTTGTCATCTGTCATAAATGTCAGATTCTCTAAATTCCTTGTAAGGATCATATATGTGTGCCCTACGTTTTACTTTCGTTTTTTGGTAGACATTATTAAAATCTTGTAAGACTTGTATACTTCTCGTCCATATGGGTCAGTCAGATTTCTATCTGTCAGACACAATGGTCTACAGCTGAGCACACTTTCTTTTATCCTCAGTGGTTAAGAATTAGTTTGGCAGTTGACAATTACAACCCAGCTTGAATGTGACATGTGGACCACAATGACCTATGACCTTCTTAGGCATCATCTACCACTGTGACCTGAGTGCAGCGACCCCGGAGCCCGAGGTTTTCAGACGGGTGGAAGTAAAGGGCATCCAGCAGAAAGACTACCAGACCAGCCAGGTCAGAAACACCGTTTATCAACCAGACCAACCAGGTTAGAAACACTGTTTATCTACCAGACCAGCCAGGTTAGAAATACCGTTTATCAACCAGACCAGCCAGGTTGGAAACACTGTTTATCAACCAGACCAGCCAGGTTAGAAACACTGTTTATCTACCAGACCAGCCAGGTTAGAAACACTGTTTATCTACCAGACCAGCCAGGTTAGAAACACTGTTTATCAACCAGACCAGCCAGGTTAGAAACACCGTTTATCAACCAGACCAGCCAGGTTAGAAACACCGTTTATCAACCAGACCAGCCAGGTCAGAAACACCGTTTATCAACCAGACCAACCTGGTTAGAAACACTGTTTATCTACCAGACCAGCCAGGTTAGAAACACTGTTTATCTACCAGACCAGCCAGGTCAGAAACACCGTTTATCAACCAGACCAACCAGGTTAGAAACACTGTTTATCTACCAGACCAGCCAGGTTAGAAACACCGTTTATCAACCAGACCAGCCAGGTTAGAAACACCGTTTATCAACCAGACCAGCCAGGTTAGAAACACCGTTTATCAACCAAACCAGCCAGGTTAGAAACACTGTTTATCAACCAGACCAGCCAGGTTAGAAACACCGTTTATCTACCAGACCAACCAGGTTAGAAACACTGTTTATCTACCAGACCAGCCAGGTTAGAAACACCGTTTATCAACCAGACCAGCCAGGTTGGAAACACCGTTTATCAACCAGACCAGCCAGGTTAGAAACACTGTTTATCTACCAGACCAGCCAGGTTAGAAACACCGTTTATCAACCAGACCAGCCAGGTTAGAAACACCATTTATCTACCAGACCAGCCAGGTTAGAAACACTGTTTATCAACCAGACCAGCCAGGTTAGAAACACTGTTTATCTACCAGACCAGCCAGGTTAGAAACACCGTTTATCAACCAGACAAGCCAGGTTAGAAACACCGTTTATCTACCAGACCAGCCAGGTTAGAAACACCGTTTATCTACCAGACCAGCCAGGTTAGAAACACTGTTTATCAACCAGACCAGCCAGGTTAGAAACACTGTTTATCTACCAGACCAGCCAGGTTAGAAACACCGTTTATCAACCAGACCAGCCAGGTTAGAAACTCCGTTTATCAACCAGACCAGCCAGGTTAGAAACACCGTTTATCAACCAGACCAGCCAGGTTAGAAACACCGTTTATCAACCAGACCAGCCAGGTTAGAAACACCGTTTATCTACCGGACCAGCCAGGTTAGAAACACCGTTTATCTACCGGACCAGCCAGGTTAGAAACACCGTTTATCTACCAGACCAGCCAGGTTAGAAACACCGTTTATCAACCAGACCAGCCAGGTTAGAAACACCGTTTATCTACCGGACCAGCCAGGTTAGAAACACCATGGCCCTCATTTATCAACAATGCTTATAAAGTATTCTATTTTCGCACAGAATTTAGAATGTGTGTACGTACAGAAAAATCGGGATTGATCACACGTGCCTACACAGGTTCTACGCACACTCCGTGTTGATAAATACCATTTGTTCTACGCTCCGCGCTCGTGCACGATTTTAAGTATTTGCATATAGAACCGCCCGTAATTAACCATATACGGTAATGAAACACCCCCATGAAATGTGGAAAAGTGCCGAGCGAAGCGTGTTATGGGAGAAATACGCGACAGGCTGACAGACATGTACACGTACGGTGATGTCGGATATGATATCTATTAACTTCCTAAAGACCATTGCTGCCTGGGCAGCGCAAACACTAATAAAGACCGTTAACCACTGTTTGCCATTGGTGTCATTAATAACCATGCTGGAATATGACTGCCTTTTCTTCGTTTCGTTCGATTAATACCCAGGGATTAAAGTGCTCCGTCAATTTGATTCCAAATCGCGACGGATTTTCTGTCAATTTTCTACCTGCATATGATTTGTAGAGGCATACAATCTATTTTGATGTCGGTATTAGGTAGCCTATATAAACAATAATACGAGAGCATATACAAGAACAATGAATCTCACATGTCTGTGTGCGGGAGCTCACAAGGCTGTTGTCACAATGTAAATAAAAACATGCACTGAAAAGTTACAGTATGTAGTTGGTTGAATATTTGTATGACAGTCAGTAAACCCTTGCAAAAAGTATCCGTTTTATTTAATGAATTGAAAACATGCAGCATTGCCTTCCTCCCGGCATGCAGCAACGACATTGGCAAATGCGCATCGCAACATTGAGTGGAATCCCTTTCTATTCACATAATTGCATTTGTGATGGAGCTTTGACAGCTACATGGGTGGTACAGTAACAGTCTATTGCTCGATCCATCTCCAATATCACGATGGACAGTGCCGGTGGCCAAAGACCCGAGGGTGGAGAGGACTTGAATGTGCATGGGGATGGCATTTGTGCGTTTTGTTCCACGCTCCAATTTCGGTCTCAAATTGCGGTACAAATGAAGGAGGTGTCTCGGGTATAGCGGACTCTAGTTAATATTATGTTCTCTCACAATTAGACTGCCCCTCATTCATTCCTATCTGCTATCTCTAAAAACAGTTCCCCGCGGAGCGCAGTCAGTGCACCCCATAGTATTCCGATAACCCTATATATAAACCATGCTGCATTCATTCGGAAAGAAAGACCTATTCCAAATGCTATATTTATAGGGTTTGACAATAATTACACTACTGTCGCTATTTTACAATGAACTATAATTAATTACGGGTCATACAGAACACGCCAGTGTTGAAACTAATGCACGGAAGCTTATTTCCGCGTTGCAATATTCATATTCTACCGCTGGGCGCCAGGTACGCACGGTCGGAGCTACGCACAAAGTCAAGCACACATTCAAATTGATAAGTCACACTCACACACTTTGCTTAGAAATGATCGTACGCACGGGTTACGCACATATCTGTGCGTACGCACCATTGATAAATGAGGGCCCATGTCTCTCTCTACCAGACCAGCCAGGTCAGAAACACCATGTCTCTCTCTACCAGACCATTTACATGGACACTCCTGTGAGGTTACGGTAAGGGTTAGGGTTAAGGTTATGGTAAGGGTTAGGGTTAAGGTAAGGGTAGGGTTAAGGTAAGGGTAAGGTTTTTAAACAACTTTTAGGTGAAATTACAATGAGCTCTGATTTTGCAGCAGTGGACCTATCTCAAACTCTTGTGTATTGTGTCTTGTCCGAGGGAAGCAACGGTTGTGATTGGTGCATCACGAAAAGAGGGTGGGGGTTGAAATAGGGCAATTCACCAAAACCCTAAGGAAAAAGATAGCACTTTGCTAAATCTCCTGTACCCCCTCTGGACACCACCATCCATGTCCCCCTGTGTCTCAGGTGTTTTACCCCAGTAAGGACGGAACTCAGATCCCCATGTTCCTGGTGCACACCAAGGGCCTGGAGAAGGACGGGACGCATCCTGTTTTCCTGTATGGATACGGGGGTTTTAAAGCCTCCATCAAGCCATCCTACAAGTCAGTGTCACTAGTATCCTACTGATAATACTCATCATACTGTCTTCAACTGTGTAGCGGTAATGTCTCCGTTCATATTGTCTACTATTCATCATCATATATTTTGAGTGTACCGATAATTCTAGTTGTCATTACTGTGTACAGTATGTTTAAAAGGCGGCAATTTGGAAATTACATTGAAAATGCTTACTATACAGGTGCAGCTCAATAAATTAGAATATTGTGGACAAGTCAATATATTTCACTGTATTGATGCAGTAATTTGTGCAAAAGGAGTCCCAACCAAGTACTGAGTGAACATACATGAACATACTTTTCAGAAGGCCGACATTTCTATATAACATTTTTATATTTTTGTATTGGCCTTATGTAATATTCAAACTTTCACAGATACTGAAATTGGGGCTGTAAGCCATAATCATCAAAATTAAAACAAATACAGGCTTGAAATATTTCCCTTTGTGTGTAATGCATCTATAATCTATGAGAGTTTAGCTTTTTGAATTGAATTACTGAAATAAAATAACTTTTCCATGATATTCAAATTTATTGAGCTGCACCTATATATACACTTGTAAAATAAAACTGATAAAACGAATACTTGATCCCGCTGCTTCCCATCCATCTCACCCACGCCTCTCTCTGTGCCTCTGGTCCGTGGTCAGCGTTGCCCACCTGCTGTACGTGAGGCACCTGGGAGGGATCCTGGCTGTGGCCAACATCCGAGGGGGAGGAGAGTACGGCCTCACCTGGCATAAAGGTAGAGCAGTGTACCGTCTACAGATATACCTCACCTGGCATAAAGGTAGAGCAGTGTACCGTCTCTACAGATATACCTCACCTGGCATAAAGGTAGAGCAGTGTACCGTCTACACAGATATACCTCACCTGGCATAAAGGTAGAGTAGTGTACCGTCTACACAGATATACCTCACCTGGCATAAAGGTAGAGCAGTGTACCGTCTCTACAGATATACCTCACCTGGCATAAAGGTAGAGTAGTGTACCGTCTACACAGATATACCTTACCTGGCATAAAGGTAGAGTAGTGTACCGTCTCTACAGATATACCTCACCTGGCATAAAGGTAGAGTAGTGTACCGTCTACACAGATATACCTCACCTGGCATAAAGGTAGAGCAGTGTACCGTCTACACAGATATACCTTACCTGGCATAAAGGTAGAGTAGTGTACCGTCTACACAGATATACCTCACCTGGCATCAGTGGCGGACTGGGACACAAATTCAGCCCGGGACATTCAGACGCACCAGCCCACACACCGGCCCACGCACCGGCCCCGAAACCGGCCCACACAACGGCCGTTATGAAACACTTGTCCAGTATTAAACAACCCAAGGCTGTGGCTAAGGAGTCAACATCAGGGAGACCAAATCTACACCCCGCCCCTAGATGTGCACTCGTGCACAGTGTACACACACACACACACACACACACACACACACACACACACACACACACACACATACATATACCGTTACTTTGGCTTTTTACTTTTTAGTAACATCTTAGTGCCTCATTAGCCTAGGGATTAAGGATACATGAAGTATTAACTACACCATAATAATATTGAGGTTTTGATCCATAGAAAGGTCTGTGCTACACAATTTCAGTTAGATTGGATTTATTGTCCTTTAATTTGGCACTCATGACATTAGTTGCTTGCCGTTTAATCAACATCGAAAGACCCCCCACTTCCTCCCAGACACCCATTCCAAGAGTCTCAGTCTCTCTCAGTCTCTCTCAGTCTCTCTCAGTCTCTCTCAGTCTCTCTCAGTCTCTCAGTCTCTCTCAGTCTCTCTCAGTCTCTCTCAGTCTCTCAGTCTCTCTCAGTCTCTCAGTCTCTCTCAGTCTCTCTCAGTCTCTCAGTCTCTCTCAGTCTCTCAGTCTCTCTCTCTCTCTCTCTCTCTCTCTCTCTCTCTCTCTCTCTCTCAATAGTGACTCAGTCATTAGCAGAGTTGATAGGAAAAGGGAAGTTTTGTCTGGGCTCTGCTGAGAAGTCATGGGTCAAATAGAAGGTGTGGGGGTGACTAGAGAAGATTGGGAAGTTGGTGAGTGGTGACTACTCCCATTTTCAGAATTTGAGGGTTCATTGGAATCTGATTTTCTTCAGAATTCAATGAGGCAGAGAATGCTCTGATTCAGACTGACATCACATCTATATTCTGTATGCTGTTCCAACTCTTTGTTGAGGCTTTATTGAATAAAATGTTTGAATACAATGTTTTTATCGCTGCACCATTTCATCCAATAGAGAAAAACATGTTATCTTCACTAGAATTGAAAATAAAGTTGAAATCTGTGCTAGTAGTGATGGACCCAGTAGTGGGGGCAGTAAGGAAGAAGACACAAATATACTAGGGATGTTCGATATTGGCTTTTTTACCGATATCCGATATAGTCCAACACTTAAATTTCCGATACCGATATCAACCGATACCAATATATGCAGGGTTTCCCCCCCAAAAAACGAATAATTTCAGGTAATTAACATTACATATCTCTTGTTGTGGAATTAACACAACATTATGCATACTTTTGACAATAAATAAAATCAGAATTTGTTCTTACTTGCTTGCCTGGGTAAATAAAGTTTAAATAAATATAAAAAATAAAAATATTTAATTTTTCTTTTTTTGAAAACAGATACCGATAATTTCCGATATCACATTTTAATGCCAATATCGGTAGGCCGATAATATCGGACACCACTAAAATATACACATTATAATACACTATTTGAAAAGTAATGTCATGATCTAGGTGTCTTTTATAAACGTTTTCATTCTACTGGATGAAGCTCAACTTCATCATGGCTGCTTGCCATCTCTCTCTCTCTCTCTCTCTCTCTCTCTCTCTCTCTCTCTCTCTCTCTCTCTCTCTCTCTCTCTCTCTCTCTCTCTCTCTCTCTCTCTCTGCATTCACACTCACACACGCTACTGGTGGTCATGAGCAGCATCAGCAAACACAGCTGCCCTGTGGCAGACTGACGGAATCATGTCTGCTATTCAGCGCCAACCACCATCAACAACCTTCATAAATACATTCAACATTAATGGAATAGGCTAACTACCAACTTAGCTGTAGCAGTTAGCTGTTATATGCAATCACATTTGTTTAACTACGGGGTAGTAGTTGACCGAGTTGTTAGCTTAAGCTAGTTAGCTGTGGTTATTTACAAACATGTAGATGAGACTAATCATATCGAGAACATGGCTAACAGTTGGGAATTCTAAGGTACATCTTATTTAAGCATGTAAAATGGCAACTAATCAATTCAATCAATTAGATTACCAATATTATATCAACATGAAAATTTGGAAGGGAACATAATAGTATTTTATTTTAGTATTTACTATTATAATATTAGTAGCCGATTAATTTGCAGCCCGTCCTAGGTTCTGATTGGCTCTCTAGGTTAGCACTTTAGCTTCTGATGCTGTGGTGGGCACTAGTCCTAACATTGCTAACTAAACTTTTAGTCAGAGAAAAAACTTCACGAGTCACGACTATTTATGTCCACGTGCTGTAAGGAATCAGGAATACGGAAAGCACATTGTCTTGTAATAGAATGACTGAAATCACTGCAAGAGCTAGTATAGGCTAGCTAGCCCTCATGAACCGGCAGACACCAACAGTAGAATATGCACTAGGCTACTGCACGCACCTGTCATGTTACTGTTGGTTTCTTCCACTTGAACTTCATCATTATTAGCAGCAGCAGCTACTCTAACGAGAGCCCTTCCTCTACTAAACATGTCTGTAATTTTAGAACATTGTTCTGCGTCTTTTACTAGCAATTTTTGTTTTTTTATTCTAGCTTTTTCAGCTCCACTTTTTTTTTTTTTTTTTTTTCTCCATTTCTGCGCTTCTAGGCCTACTCGCGGTTGGGAGGAAACGTGAATCTCATTCACTGATGTCTCATGTCTCATTCAAGACAAAAACAAAAGCATGTCTTTCACTTAACACCAAGAAAACAGTGTCTATGATGTTCACAAAGTCACCAGTAGAGGTCACTCACTCTAATGTGTTTCTGGGAGAGGCGGAGCTGGACATTGTACATTAATTCGGGAGCATGTCTATGTTCCCCGGGTCCTATGTTCCCCGGGTCCTATGTTCCCCGGGTTCTATGTTCCCCGCTTTGATTGATTGAAATTTTTAGACCACCAGCCCTGATTCCAAACTCTAACCGTAACCAGTTCGAAAGAGGGCCTAAGCTTAACCAGTTCGAAACAAGGCGGACATTCATAATTAATAAAATAATAGAAATTAATAAAAATGTCAATCTATTAATCAATCAAGCGGGGAACATAGGACCCGGGGAACATAGGACCCGGGGAACATAAGGATGATCCCATTAATTCAAGTATCTTGGGGTCACATTGGACTCTACATTGACCTTCAAAAAGTCATGTGAAGAAAGTGACAAACAGTCAAGTTTAACATCGAAAACTTCAGGCAGATCAGGCCCTGCCTGCCAGTTAATGCTGCAAGGATGTTTCTGCATTCAATGATTTTATCACACATCGAGTACTGTTTTATCAACTGGTCTCTTTCATATGTCACTACTCTTACACCAATAGAATTACTCTAGAAACATAGAAAAACATAACATGCAACAAGGTTCTGCATGGACTTGCCCCTCCCCCATTGAATGAGTTCATCCAACAGAAAGCAGACACTGGCATTACCACCAGGGCCATCAGTAGAGGGGACTGTAAGGTGCCTTTTCGGTATACTACCTTTGCAAAAACTGTGTTCTCTGTTAAAGGTGGTAACTACTGGAATAGCCTACCAGTTGTGATTAGAGAGTGCCCTACATACTCCATGTTCAAGACCCATCTTAAACTGCATCTTAAGGCAAACCAGAACTGTGATCATTTTTAATCTGATTTAGTTTATGCAACTTGTTTATTGTTTTATTGCCGGCCCACACAATGGCCCACATACTGGCCCACACACCGGCCCACACACCGGCCCACATACTGGCCCACACACCGGCCCACACACTGGCCCACATTAGTGGCCCACACACCGACTCACACACTGGCCCACACACCGGCCCACACACCGGCCCACATACTGGCCCACACACCGGCCCACACACTGGCCCACATTAGTGGCCCACACACCGACTCACACACTGGCCCACACACCGGCCCACACACTGGCCCACATACTGGCCCACACACCGGCCCACACACTGGCCCACATTAGTGGCCCACACACTGGCCCACACACTGGCCCACATACTGGCCCACACACTGGCCCACACACTGGCCCACACACTGGCCCACACACTGGCCCACATTAGTGGCCCACACACCGACTCACACACCGGCCCACACACTGGCCCACATTAGTGGCCCACACACTGGCCCACACACTGGCCCACACACCGGCCCACATTAGTGGCCCACACACCGGCCCACACACTGCCCCCCAAAAAAAAAAAAAAAAAAAAAAATATATATATATATTTTTTTTTTTTTTTTTTTGGACCAGCCCACTTTGGTTCCGGCCCATCGGGATTCGTCCCGAACGTCCCGATGGCCAGTCCGCCACTGCCTGGCATAAAGGTAGAGTAGTGTACCGTCTCTACAGATATACCTCACCTGGCATAAAGGTAGAGTAGTGTACCGTCTACACAGATATACCTCACCTGGCATAAAGGTAGAGCAGTGTACTGTCTACTAGGGCTGACCCCTATTAATCGATTAGTCGACTAAACGGTCGAAAGGAGCCGTAGTCGACTGGCCAACCTCTTAGTCGAATAGAAAAATAAATATATATTAATATTTATTTTTAATTAAAATTTTTGTATCATTCTTTCCAAAAGAAAAGAGGCATAGAAGCGTGGCTAACGCTAATGGCACACATACCAGAGGCTAACTGCCTACGAAAACAGGCACAGAGGCACTGAAAAAGGATTTCACCCATCTAATGAACACACTAGACAAATATCAAGATGTATCCATCAGTGGACCAATTGCATGCTTTTGCAGAGGACAAGAACCCTTCAGTCGACTCCTTCAGACATTAAGCACCCCCCACAGCCCAAATGGAATGATAAAAAAAATAAAATAAAAGTTTAAAAATATTATATATATATATATATTTTTTTTTAAGTTGACCAATAGTTGACTAACGGCAAATTTTGGTCAATCCTAGTCGACCATCCAAATCCTTAGTCGAGGACAACCCTACTGTATACAGATATACCATCATCATCAATGTACGGTAAAGTAAATACTCCCAATGGCGTCTGTTTCCTGTGTGATAGGCCCATCTAAAATACTGGGTTGATATGTGATATTTTATGTGCCTCTGCCAATTTCAGGATTTTACATGTTTATTTTATGTGCATCAGTGACAATCAACCCGTAAACAAAGACACCTATTATGATGTTTGATCCTAATATGAAGAATTATGTGATTTAATGTTCTATGCCTTACCTTGACTTTTTATGCAAATTGTATGCTTATTGTATGCCTAATTCTATGTCTGCACTTATGTCTCACTGCAAAGTCTTATCAGCACAGCTCTCTGGTTCGTCCTTGGTGAGTCGTCCGGAATTTGTTTTGACTGGCTGGCAACATTCCTTCCAGCCACGTCGATTTCAATTTGATTTTGAGTAGAATTATAACTCTATTGATTTGAGTGGAGTGAGTTTTAACAACTCAGTCCGTCCAAATAAGAATTGGCACAGTGGAATTGGGATGGGAGAAAAATTGAAAAAGAGGAGAAAAAGTGGATAAAAAAAACAACTCTGTCCAAATGACTGAATGTGTTAGTCCAAGTGTCTTAGTCTGTGGGTTAAAGTCTCTGTGTTAAAGTCCCTGTGGGTTAAAGTCTCTGTGTTAAAGTCTCTGTGGGTTAAAGTCTCTGTGGGTTAAAGACTCTGTGGGTTAAAGTCTCTGTGGGTTAAAGTCTCTGTGGGTTAAAGTCTCTGTGTGTTAAAGTCTCTGTGTGTTAAAGTCTCTGTGGGTTAAAGTCTCTGTGTGTTAAAGTCTCTGTGGGTTAAAGACTCTGTGGGTTAAAGTCTCTGTGGGTTAAAGTCTCTGTGTTAAAGTCTCTGTGGGTTAAAGACTCTGTGGGTTAAAGTCTCTGTGTGTTAAAGTCTCTGTGGGTTAAAGTCTCTGTGGGTTAAAGTCTCTGTGGGTTAAAGTCTCTGTGGGTTAAAGTCTCTGTGGGTTAAAGTCTCTGTGGGTTAAAGTCTCTGTGTGTTAAAGTCTCTGTGTGTTAAAGTCTCTGTGGGTTAAAGTCTCTGTGTGTTAAAGTCTCTGTGGGTTAAAGTCTCTCTGTGTTAAAGTCTCTGTGGGTTAAAGTCTCTGTGTTAAAGTCTCTGTGGGTTAAAGACTCTGTGGGTTAAAGTCTCTGTGTGTTAAAGTCTCTGTGGGTTAAAGTCTCTGTGGGTTAAAGTCTCTGTGGGTTAAAGTCTCTGTGGGTTAAAGTCTCTGTGGGTTAAAGTCTCTGTGTGTTAAAGTCTCTGTGTGTTAAAGTCTCTGTGGGTTAAAGTCTCTGTGTGTTAAAGTCTCTGTGGGTTAAAGTCTCTCTGTGTTAAAGTCTCTGTGTTAAAGTCTCTGTGGGTTAAAGTCTCTGTGGGTTAAAGTCTCTGTGTTAAAGTCTCTGTGTGTTAAAGTCTCTGTGGGTTAAAGTCTCTGTGGGTTAAAGTCTCTGCGTTAAAGTCTCTGTGTGTTAAAGTCTCTGTGGGTTAAAGTCTCTGTGGGTTAAAGTCTCTGTGGGTTAAAGTCTCTGTGGGTTAAAGTCTCTGTGTGTTAAAGTCTCTGTGTTAAAGTCTCTGTGTTAAAGTCTCTGTGGGTTAAAGTCTCTGTGTTAAAGTCTCTGTGTTAAAGTCTCTGTGTTAAAGTCTCTGTGTGTTAAAGTCTCTGTGGGTTAAAGTCTCTGTGGGTTAAAGTCTCTGTGTGTTAAAGTCTCTGTGTGTTAAATTCTCTGTGTGTTAAAGTCTATGTGTGTTAAAGTCTCTGTGTGTTAAAGTCTCTGTGGGTTAAAGTCTCTGTGTGTTAAAGTCTCTGTGGGTTAAAGTCTCTGTGTGTTAAAGTCTCTGTGGGTTAAAGTCTCTGTGTGTTAAAGTCTCTGTGAGTTAAAGTCTCTGTGTGTTAAAGTCTCTGTGGGTTAAAGTCTCTGTGGGTTAAAGTCTCTGTGTGTTAAAGTCTCTGTGGGTTAAAGTCTCTGTGTGTTAAAGTCTCTGTGGGTTAAAGTCTCTGTGTGTTAAAGTCTCTGTGGGTTAAAGTCTCTGTGGGTTAAAGTCTCTGTGTGTTAAAGTCTCTGTGTGTTAAAGTCCCTGTGGGTTAAAGTCTCTGTGGGTTAAAGTCTCTGTGGGTTAACGTCTCTGTGTGTTAAAGTCTCTGTGAGTTAAAGTCTCTGTGGGTTAAAGTCTCTGTGTGTTAAAGTCTCTGTGGGTTAAAGTCTCTGTGGGTTAAAGTCTCTGTGGGTTAAAGTCTCTGTGGGTTAAAGTCTCTGTGGGTTAAAGTCTCTGTGGGTTAAAGTATCTGTGTGTTAAAGTCTCTGTGTGTTAAAGTCTCTGTGGGTTAAAGTCTCTGTGTGTTAAAGTCTCTGTGGGTTAAAGTCTCTCTGTGTTAAAGTCTCTGTGGGTTAAAGTCTCTGTGTTAAAGTCTCTGTGGGTTAAAGACTCTGTGGGTTAAAGTCTCTGTGTGTTAAAGTCTCTGTGGGTTAAAGTCTCTGTGGGTTAAAGTCTCTGTGGGTTAAAGTCTCTGTGGGTTAAAGTCTCTGTGGGTTAAAGTCTCTGTGTGTTAAAGTCTCTGTGTGTTAAAGTCTCTGTGGGTTAAAGTCTCTGTGTGTTAAAGTCTCTGTGGGTTAAAGTCTCTCTGTGTTAAAGTCTCTGTGTTAAAGTCTCTGTGGGTTAAAGTCTCTGTGGGTTAAAGTCTCTGTGTTAAAGTCTCTGTGTGTTAAAGTCTCTGTGGGTTAAAGTCTCTGTGGGTTAAAGTCTCTGCGTTAAAGTCTCTGTGTGTTAAAGTCTCTGTGGGTTAAAGTCTCTGTGGGTTAAAGTCTCTGTGGGTTAAAGTCTCTGTGGGTTAAAGTCTCTGTGTGTTAAAGTCTCTGTGTTAAAGTCTCTGTGTTAAAGTCTCTGTGGGTTAAAGTCTCTGTGTTAAAGTCTCTGTGTTAAAGTCTCTGTGTTAAAGTCTCTGTGTGTTAAAGTCTCTGTGGGTTAAAGTCTCTGTGGGTTAAAGTCTCTGTGTGTTAAAGTCTCTGTGTGTTAAATTCTCTGTGTGTTAAAGTCTATGTGTGTTAAAGTCTCTGTGTGTTAAAGTCTCTGTGGGTTAAAGTCTCTGTGTGTTAAAGTCTCTGTGGGTTAAAGTCTCTGTGTGTTAAAGTCTCTGTGGGTTAAAGTCTCTGTGTGTTAAAGTCTCTGTGAGTTAAAGTCTCTGTGTGTTAAAGTCTCTGTGGGTTAAAGTCTCTGTGGGTTAAAGTCTCTGTGTGTTAAAGTCTCTGTGGGTTAAAGTCTCTGTGTGTTAAAGTCTCTGTGGGTTAAAGTCTCTGTGTGTTAAAGTCTCTGTGGGTTAAAGTCTCTGTGGGTTAAAGTCTCTGTGTGTTAAAGTCTCTGTGTGTTAAAGTCCCTGTGGGTTAAAGTCTCTGTGGGTTAAAGTCTCTGTGGGTTAACGTCTCTGTGTGTTAAAGTCTCTGTGAGTTAAAGTCTCTGTGTGTTAAAGTCTCTGTGGGTTAAAGTATCTGTGGGTTAAAGTCTCTGTGGGTTAAAGTCTCTGTGAGTTAAAGTCTCTGTGGGTTAAAGTCTCTGTGTGTTAAAGTCTCTGTGAGTTAAAGTCTCTGTGTGTTAAAGTCTCTGTGTGTTAAAGTCTCTGTGTGTTAAAGTCTCTGTGGGTTAAAGTCTCTGTGGGTTAAAGTCTCTGTGTTAAAGTCTCTGTGTGTTAAAGTCTCTGTGTGTTAAAGTCTCTGTGAGTTAAAGTCTCTGTGTGTTAAAGTCTCTGTGGGTTAAAGTCTCTGTGGGTTAAAGTATCTGTGGGTTAAAGTCTCTGTGATCATAAATCACTAAAGCTACAGGTGTGTATATCAGTGATAATAATCAAACCGTAAACAAGGAGGCCTATTGGGATGTTAGATCCTGATATGAAAAGCTATGTGATTTAATGTTCTATGTCTTACCTTGACTTTGTCTGTTTTGCTGCTGTCTATTTTATAATTATTTCTGCACTTTTTTTGTAAATTTTGCGCTCACTTTATGCCAATTTTGGAAAACGGCCTATTGCCATTTCTGCAGCATAAAGAGGTAGTCGTGGTGAGCGTCCATTACTGCAGTGGAACACAGTACAACTGGGCTTGTGAGTGAGTGCTCGTAGAGGTTACAGTATGAAGATAACATGATGGAACGGTACACGGAGACACAGGAGAGCTACAGTAATGTACATCAGAGGAAAGGAGAGCGCACTCTGCTGTCATCCACTTCAGGGTCCTCGACCTGGCATATATCGTGCAGCGAAGGGAACGGCTCCCGTCTACCTCCGGTCAATGGTCTCTAACCCTCAAGACCCCTATGCTTTACATCTTCTGGCCGCCTCAGACCCACTCCTAATCCTATCATCAAAGAGAAGCCGGCTATTCTCAGTCCTTGCTCTACAATGGTGGAATGAACCTCCGATCACAGTTAGGACAGCCGAAACACGTCCAATCTTTTGACTAAAAACACACTTCTTCAATCAATATCTGAAATGAAAGAAAGAAAAAAACGAACTAACCTTCGTACTAATATCAGGCACTTTTCCTCTAAATAATCTTCCTTGCCTATATTACTACCAACTATACTAATATGTCTCTACTACTATGCACTCAAGACTGTAGCGCTCAAGTTCAACACTTTGATGAACATAGTTACTCAGCTGATAAGAGTTGTACCCTTCCTGCCGACTTGTCGTACAGAACTTGTAAGTCGCTTTGGAGAAAAGCGTTCAGCGAAATTACTGAATGTAAATGTATAAAGACAGAACGCACGTTTCAAAAGGTCACACATCGCATTAGGAAACCATTTCAACTGGAGTGTAAAGTTAGACATGCTCTCATTTGTTCCCATGGCTTCCTCACCTTTGTCTCATGGTGTGTGTGCGTGTGTGTGTGTGTGTGTGTGTGTGTGTGTGTGTGTGTGTGTGTGCGTGTGTGTGTGTGTGTGTGCGTGCGTGCGTGCGCGCGTGCGTGTGTGCGTGCGTGCGTGCGTGTGTGCGTGCGTGCGTGTGTGCGTTTGTGCGTGTGTGTGTTGCACACAGCTGGTACCTTGGGGAACAAGCAGGCCTGTTTCGATGACTTCCTGTGTGCAGCAGAATATCTGATTCAGGAGAACTACACCACGGCTAGTCTCATCACCATCAACGGAGCCTCCAATGGAGGACTGCTAGTGGGTATGTGTGTGTGTATGTGTATAGGCCTAAACGACCTCTCATATTTGTGTGTGTGTGTGTATTTCTGTGTGTGGATGTTTGTGTGTGGTGATTTCTTTTTTGTTGATGGGTCAATTCTAGGCATATTTACATACACTAACTGTACAGTAAGTGTGTGTGTGTATATGTGTGTGTGGAGGTGAATAGTGATGCCACAGATTACTTGTAAAAATGATCCGATTACTGATTACTCCTTTAAAAAGTAATCTAGTTACTTTACTGATTACTTGATTATCAGAGTAACTTAGTTACTTTGAAAGTAACTAGGTTACGAAGTCGTCGTCGTCCCCCCTGCTGCTGCCACAACACAAGAATGACAACAGTTTTTTTTTATTTTTAATAATGCTTTATTGAAAGTGCATGATGTCATAAATCATGATTGGCTGTTCAGACAGGTCATCATGAGACGTCATCATCAGCCATCAGGCCATACTCCGGTCTAGCTGACTGTACCCCTGGCTCTCTTATCATCAACATTATGAGATAGTAACTAAATAGTAACTCACAGCCACTTGGAAAAGTAACTGTAATCAGATTACTGGCTTGTAAAAAGTAACAAGTTAGATTACTATTGACTGAAAAAAGTAATCAGATTACAGTAACTAGTTACTGGCATCACTGGTGGTGAAAAAGTGTGTTTGATGGGTAAATTCTAGGCATATTTAACAAACAGGCTGGATAAGCTGGTCAGGGAGGCCAGTAGCGTGGTTGGGGTGGAGCTGGACTGTCTGGCAATGGTGGCGGAGAGGAGGAGCCTTGCTAAGCTCGAGGCCATCAGGGAAAACCCCTCCCACCCACTATACACAGACTTGGCTGACAGGAGGAGCATGTTCAGTGCTAGACTAACACTCCCAAGATGTAGCACTGAACGGCACAGGAAGTCCTTCATTCCAACAGCCATCAGACTATACAATGCATCACTGTGCCTCACTGCATCACTGAGCACAGAGTGACAGTTACCATCTTCCTGGACTCTTACTTTTGAAACAGCACTGTGCAATATTATATTACACCTACTGTAGACCTCAGTATATTTGTACTGTATTTATTTACTGTATATTGTATTCCATTTTTATTCTATTTTATTCTACTCTTATCTTAGGCAATTTGATTTGTTTTGTTATTCTTATTCGTGACCTGTTCTGTCTAAATGTTTAATGTTGAGTGATTTGCAGTGTCAAATTTCCCTCGGTATAATAAAATTATTTCCATTCTATTCTTACATACACTAACTGTACAGTAAGAGTTTGTGTGTGTGTGTGTATCTGTGTGCATGTGTGTGTGTGTGTGTGTCCATGCGCACCCATCTGCCAATCACTCTCCAACATCAACTAAAGCAGCCCTTCTTAAACGTTAGTCTCTTCCAAATCATCTCACAGCTATATGGATCATAACTAGAATTAGTGCTTTTCCATTCATTATATCCTCAGTGTTAATGTCAAACCCATCTTAACAGTAGTTAGCTGCTTAGCTGTAATTAATTTAGTCGTTAAACAGTGCATTAAGCAAAGAGGCTGCCTGCCATATGGCACTATTCAAATAACACTAATGCCCACTACCCCCCTGGAGTATACACTCAGGAGGAGTTGTAGAGAGAGAGAGACATATAGAGAGAGAGAGAGAGAGAGAGAGAGAGAGAGAGAGAGACATATATATAGAGAGAGAGAGGGAGAGAGAGGGAGCGATATATATATAGAGAGAGAGAGAGAGAGAGAGAAGGAGACATAGAGAGAGAGTATGTTGCCTACAAATGCATGCTTTCTATTTTCTCTCTCTCTCTCTCTCTCTCTCTCTCTCTCTCTCTCTCTCTCTCTCTCTCTCTCTCTCTCTCTCTTCAATTTCAATTCAATTCAAATGGGCTTTATTGACATGGGAAACATACGTTTACATTGCCAAAGGCAAACAAAAGAAATCAGTACATTACAGACGGATTTCTTGTACAGTCTTTATGGTGGTTGTATTCCGTTGGATGTCTTTTTCTTGTCACAGCAGCTCACAAATCTGGCTGCTGTGTTTGCACATTCTTGTATTTCTCCCAGTAGGTATGGGAGTTTTGAGTTATTGTCCATGTTTTCAAAGTCTCTTTGCAATTTGTGGGAAGTATATGTCTCTGATGTCTTGGTATAGTGGGCAGGTTGTTAAGAAGTGGAGCTCGGTTTGCACCTCTTCTTGTGTGCAGTGGGTGCACAGTCTGTCTTCTCTTGGGAGCCAGGTCTGCCTATGGCGGCCGTTCTCGATGGCTAGGCTGTGCTCGCTGAGTCTGTACCTAGTACCTAGTCTCTCTCTCTCTCTCTCTCAGCGGCATGTGTGAACCAGCGCCCCGAGCTGATTGGCTGTGCCGTGGCCAAGGTGGGGGTGATGGACATGTTGAAGTTTCATAAGTTCACCATCGGTCACGCGTGGACTACGGAGTACGGCTGCGCTGATGACCCCGAGCACTTCAAGTGGCTCATCAAGTAAGTAAGGCTGGAGGAGATTATTCATTCACACGCTGGAGGCATGCAGTACCATGCACAGAGACACACACACACGCACACACACACACACACACACACACACACACACACACACACACACACACACACACACACAGACACACACACGCAGACACACACACACACACACACACACACACACACACACACACACACACACACACACACACACACACACACACACACACACACACACAGACACACACACACACACACGCAGACACACACACGCAGACAAAGTCAATTAGGCAAATCAACCCCAAATTCAATTGTGCTGATTCATTTACTCACATAAAGTCTTTATAATCCAACATGTCCTTCTCTCGGTCTCTCTTTATCCTCCACCCCACCCTCACTCCATCCTTCTTTCTCTCTGTCTCTCTTTATCCTCCACCCCATCCCTCACTCCATCCTTCCTTCTCTCCGTCTCTCTTTATCCTCCACCCCATCCCTCACTCCATCCTTCCTTCTCTCTGTCTCTCTTTATCCTCCACCCCACCCTCACTCCATCCTTCTTTCTCTCTGTCTCTCTTTATCCTCCACCCCATCCCTCACTCCATCCTTCCTTCTCTCCGTCTCTCTTTATCCTCCACCCCATCCCTCACTCCATCCTTCCTTCTCTCTGTCTCTCTTTATCCTCCACCCCACCCCATCCCTCACTCCATCCTTCCTTCTCTCCATCTCTCTCCATCCTCCACCCTTCCTCCCTTCTCTCTGTTTCTCTCCATCCCTCACTCCATCCTTCCTTCTCTCTGTCTCTCTTTATCCTCCACCCTTGCTTCTTTCTCTCTGTTTCTCTCCATCCTCCACCCTTCCTTCTTTCTCTCTGTTTCTCTCCATCCTCCACCCTTCCTTCTTTCTCTCTGTTTCTCTCCACCCTCCACCCTTCCTTCCTTCTCTCTGTTTCTCTCCATCCTCCACCCTTCCTTCCTTCTCTCTGTTTCTCTCCATCCTCCACCCTTCCTTCTCTCTGTTTCTCTCCATCCTCCACCCTTCCTTCCTTCTCTCTGTTTCTCTCCATCCTCCACCCTTCCTTCCTTCTCTCTGTTTCTCTCCATCCTCCACCCTTCCTTCTCTCTGTTTCTCTCCATCCTCCACCCTTCCTTCCTTCTCTCTGTCTCTGTCTCTTCCACCCTTCCTTCCTTCTCTGTTTATCTTCATCCTCCACCCTTCCTTCCTTCTCTGTTTCTCTTCATCTTCCACCCTTCCTTCCTTCTCTCTGTCTCTGTCTCTTCCACCCTTCATTCCTTCCTTCCTTCTCTGTTTCTCTTCATCCTCCACCCTTCCTTCCTTCTCTGTTTCTCTTCATCTTCCACCCTTCCTTCCTTCTCTCTGTATCCTCCACCCTTCCTTCCTCCTCTCTGTCTCTCTCCATCCTCCACCCTTCCTTCCTTCTCTGTTTCTCTTCATCTTCCACCCTTCCTTCCTTCTCTCTGTATCCTCCACCCTTCATTCCTCCTCTCTCTCTCTCCTCATCTTCCACCCTTCCTTCCTTCTCTCTGTATCCTCCACCCTTCCTTCCTCCTCCCTGTCTCTCTCCATCCTCCACCCTTCCTTCCTTCTCCCTGTCTCTCTCCGTCCCCCACCCTTCCTTCCTTCTCCCTGTCTCTCTCCGTCCCCCACCCTTCCTTCCTTCTCTCTGTATCCTCCACCCTTCCTTCCTTCTCTCTGTTTCTCTCCATCCTCCACCCTTCCTTCCTTCTCTCTGTTTCTCTCCATCCTCCACCCTTCCTTCTCTCTGTTTCTCTCCATCCTCCACCCTTCCTTCCTTCTCTCTGTCTCTGTCTCTTCCACCCTTCCTTCCTTCTCTGTTTATCTTCATCCTCCACCCTTCCTTCCTTCTCTGTTTCTCTTCATCTTCCACCCTTCCTTCCTTCTCTCTGTCTCTGTCTCTTCCACCCTTCATTCCTTCCTTCCTTCTCTGTTTCTCTTCATCCTCCACCCTTCCTTCCTTCTCTGTTTCTCTTCATCTTCCACCCTTCCTTCCTTCTCTGTTTCTCTTCATCTTCCACCCTTCCTTCCTTCTCTCTGTATCCTCCACCCTTCCTTCCTCCTCTCTGTCTCTCTCCATCCTCCACCCTTCCTTCCTTCTCTGTTTCTCTTCATCTTCCACCCTTCCTTCCTTCTCTCTGTATCCTCCACCCTTCATTCCTCCTCTCTCTCTCTCCTCATCTTCCACCCTTCCTTCCTTCTCTCTGTATCCTCCACCCTTCCTTCCTCCTCCCTGTCTCTCTCCATCCTCCACCCTTCCTTCCTTCTCCCTGTCTCTCTCCGTCCTCCACCCTTCCTTCCTTCTCCCTGTCTCTCTCCGTCCCCCACCCTTCCTTCCTTCTCTCTGTATCCTCCACCCTTCCTTCCTCCTCTCTGTCTCTCTCCATCCTCCACCCTTCCTTCCTTCTCTCTGTATCCCCCACCCTTCATTCCTTCTCTCTGTCTCTCTTCATTCTCCACCCTTCCTTCCTTCTCTCTCCATCCTCCACCCTTCCTTCCTCCTCTCTGTCTCTCTCCATCCTCCACCCTTCCTTCCTTCTCTCTGTATCCTCCACCCTTCCTTCCTCCTCTCTGTCTCTCTCCATCCTCCACCCTTCCTTCCTTCTCTCTGTATCCTCCACCCTTCCTTCCTTCTCTCTGTCTCTCTCCGTCCCCCACCCGTCCTTCCTCCTCTCTCCCAGATACTCCCCTCTCCACAACCTGCCCCCGGCCCCCTACTCCGGCTCGCCCTACCCGGCCGTCCTGCTGCTGACGGGGGACCACGACGACCGCGTCGTGCCCCTCCACACCCTGAAGTACTGTGCCACCCTGCAGCACGGCGTGGGCAGCAGCCCCGGGCAGCGCCAGCCTCTCATGGTGCGGGTGGACACCCACAGCGGGCACGGAGCGGGCAAGCCCACCGCCAAGACTATCCTGGAGAATACACACATCTTCTCCTTCGTCGCTCAGACCCTCGGCCTCAGCTGGAAGGAGTGATGGGGGGGGGGAGGAGAGAAGGGAGGAAAAAGGCTGACTGACTGGGTGTAAGACGGGTGTAGCAGGGATGCATGGAGGGAGGGGTTGAGGAAGAGGGAGGGATGAGTGGATGTAGTTGTGGGACATACAGAGATATCATACAAGATACAAGATACTTTAATGCCACACAACTATGGTGGTAATCGTTTGCGGTACAGCAGTACAGTACAGCATCCAATCCCCACAATACATACAGGACAGTCACATATAACAAGTGTCAGTTAGTGTCAGTTCAATTCAGTTCATGTTCATTTCAGTTGGGATGCTTGCCCGTCTGTGCAAGGGGGGGGGGGGGGGCGGGCCAGAGTGTTTAGTGTTCGGACTGCTGTGGGGGAAAAGCTGTTTGTGAAGCCTGTGTGTCTGGTTGAAATTGATCTGTAGCAACGCTTTTATCCAAAGCGATTTACAAGTTCTGTACAACAAGTTATCAGGAAGGGCACAACTCTTTTTTATTTTTTTTTAATGATCTTTTTTCCCCCTTCTTTTTCCGTCTTTCTCCCCTCCCAATGTTAGTCGTTATGCCAATTCCCAATCCCCTTCCTGGTCGTTGCGCACTCTACCCCCTACCGTCGGTCTGGGAGGGCGGAGACTATCACATGCTTCCTCCGACACATAGTGTAGCCAGCCCACCGCTTCTTTTCACCTGGCAGTGCGGACTCTCACTGAGAGGGTGTAACATGTGGAAGGTCACACTACCTCTCTTAGACCCGTCCCTCGCTGTGCAGGCGCCCCGACCGAACTGTAGGAGTCGCTGTTTACAACGACCAGGACCCACCCTCGCCGGCTTCCCACCCGCTAACACTGCCAATTGTGTTGTCAGTATGGACGGTCGGCCAAGCCGGAGGCACCACAGCCGGATTCGATCCCACTGGCTCTGTGGTGGTAGACAGACGCTTAGTCCGCTGCGCTACCCGGCTGCCCAGGAAGGGCACAACTCTATCAGCTGAGTAACTATGTTCATCAAGGAGCAACAGAGAGCGGGACACTTGAAGCACCATAGGATTCATAGTAATATTATGTCTCACTGTGGCCTAGAGATCCACAAACAACAAGTGCAACAACATTGAACTATTGCTTATGCTCACTGAATACATTTAAGCCACCTGGACGGCTGCCAGAGCCCCAGAGGGTAGAGAGGGAACGTGCGTGATGTGATGACCCCCTCCCACTCCGGCTGCCCAATCTCAAAGAGCATCTTCTTGCTCACTCTGCAGCGAGGTGTTAGAGGTTAGCATGGGGAGAGGGAGGGATGGAGGGGGGGGGGGGGGGGGGGGCGAGGCTAAGGCAGGAGGAGAGCAGAGAGAGAGGAGATGGGCAAGAGAGAGAGAGAGAGTCAGAAGTAGAGGAATGAAGTGGGTGGCGCAGTGGACATTGCGCTCGTCACCAACGCAAGAGACACCGGGTTCGAATCCGGCTGTCGGCGTTGCCTCCGGCTTGGGCCGGCCGTCATACTAACTCATTGGCAGAGTTAGCGGGTGGGAAGTCGATGGGTGGTAATCTGGACATTGTGGACAGCGACTCCTACAGGTCGGTTGGGGGACGCCTGCACAGCAAAGTCAGGAAAATGGCGGGGGCAGTGTGAGCCTCCTACATGTTACTCCTCGCCGCGCTGGCAGGTGAAAAGATGCGACAGGCTGCCTCCTTGTGTATGGGAGGGGACATGTGATGCAAGGCTTCTATCCTCCCTACAACCGGCCAGTGGGGGGCATACAGTATGCGAGCAACGATCAGGACAGGGGAGGGAGAATTGGCATGAGAGGTAAATTGGGATGGGGAGAAAAATCACAGAAAAAAGGAGGAGAAAAAGTAGATACAAAAAAAAAGTAGAGGAATGAAGGCCACACAGTAGCACAGAGGAGTCTGACTAGAGGAAAAGTACAAGGAGCAAGTTCAAGTTGCACCGCGGAATGAATCAGGGATACTTACACTAACAAAGAATTATTATATATGGAAATCACCTAAAATAAAATCAGATGCCATGCTTTCTTTCGATGCAGAAAAGACTCCGTTTATACATTTAATGTGCTGTTAATAAAAACCTCTTTCTTTTGCATTTCCTGTCTCGATCTGTTACTGATCAGTCAACTGCACAATAGATAGCCATCAATAAAAGTAACATTATACTTTAGAATAATACATGTTGGAGAATAACTATGATTGCAAGATAGCATGTTTTTTGTGTGTGTGTGTGTGTGTGTGTGTGTGTGTGTGTGTGTGTGTGTGTGTGTGTGTGTGTGTGTGTGTGTGTGTGTGTGTGTGTGCCATGTCCACGGCCACCACCAGGTGGCAGTGTGGGACTGTACATCACTTCCAACAGGCTCAAACCTTTATATTAGGAACAGTGCTCTGGCATCCTTTATTTCTCGCCTGTCATTCAACCAAATGGCATCAGAGCACAGGTCAAAGGCTCCGTAGTTTAGTATCCTTCTCCTGGGAGGTTTCACTCAGAGGGATAGAGGAGAGAGAACCAGCAGGATGTCAATCTGCTAAACCCCTTCCATCTGTTTGTCACAGTGGTAATCCCCAGTGTTGAGGAAACTGCTTTAAAACTCTACCAAACTGCCAGCTATACTTCACGATGAAAAGTAGTTCACCTAAATCTCAACAGCTCTCAGAGAAGTCCAACTGAACCTACTTTTATAATAACAATTCATTACATCTGGCACCCTGCCATTGGCTGTGGAAGTGGGTAGATTCCAAGGTAGGAGCGGTTGTGTGTTCTCTGTGATCTGGGAGTGGTGGAGGATGAATTTCATTTCGTTTTCTATTGCCCCTTTTGACACCGATTTGAGGAGGGCTTTATTTATAGAAAATTCTATTTGTAAATCCGGATTTGTTTTGGCAGTCTGAGAGTTGTATGTTGAGTTATTTCTTTGTGGAGGAGATCTTCAGTTTTGCAGGATTTTCGGAGAAAGCATGGCACTTGAGACAAAACACACTATAGCCTATATAATTGTATATGAATTCCTCTTGTTTCCTTGTTTACATACATTCTTTACAGCTTGTTATATTACGTTTTATTTATTTTTAATCTTTTTGCCATCTTGGTCTATATAACTTATTGTCAATGTCAAGTATACTATTATATACTTATTGTTTATGTGTCTTGTAATCCCATATGGGCTGGGCATAGCCTACACCTGTATGTAAGACAAAAAAAAAAAAAAAAAAAAAAAAAACATCAAATCATATATAGCGCTTTTCTAGACACTCAAAGCGCTCCCCACAATGTAGGGTGGAAATTGCCTCCTTCACCACCACTGGTAGCACCCAACCATGGGCTACGCAGGCTCAATGGCTGCCATACACTGGCACCCGGCACACATCACACTACACAATGGCTGAACGGCTCAGGAGACAGGGATTGATATCAGCCAATTAACATTCACACGTGGTAGAGGCCACCATGCAAGGTGCCAACCTGCTCATCGGGAGCAATTAGGGGTTAAGTGTCTTGCTCAAGGACACTTCGACACGCTGCCCCGGAGGAGCGGGAATAGAACCGGGAACCTACCGATTACCAGACGACCGCTCTACCTCCTGACCACTGTCGCCCCCATCCCCCCAGTATGCCAATCCCCTTCCCTCGCTAAAGCTCGCCTTTCTCCATGGCCTCAGACATGTGACGTGGACCAGTGTTGGCGAGTAGTTTGAACTCCTACATGTAGTTCAATTACCACTTTAACTCTCAATTTGCAGTAGTCAGGGCGGTAATTTAACTACATTCAAATCTCAGTAGGTTTTCAGTCTATGGGCCATGTAGTTTAAGGTGTTGATTACAAGCTACATATTTCCCTAGCAGTTCTGCATTTTCCTGATTCCACCTCAACAACTGCTCCCTGTCCTCCCCTTAAAACACACCCGCAGGCTGCCTAAGTGCGGTTTTGCCTGCACCACTAGTCACTAAATCAAACGCACCCACACTTTACTCAGTGTCAGCTCGGTCGTTGCACCGTGTAACAGAACTAGATTGTGATCACAGTTCCCAGCCATGTAGTTTGGATCCAGTTGAACTACTTGCTAAACCGAGGTCCTGACTGAATCTCGGTCATTAAAGAACCCAGGACGCCTATCGCAAAGAGTAGGGGGTTCCCCGACGTTCCTGGTCAAATTCCCAATCAGGTCTCTGACATCAAGGCCACCTAATCATCCCTCCCCCTTAATGGGTGAATGTGAGTAACAAAATTGTCAAGCGCTTTGGATAAAAGCGCTATATAAATGCACTATTTATTTATTTTTTATATCATATTGGACAACACCTATTACTGTGTTTACATGCACATTGATATTTCCATATTATAGCTATTCTGTATGAGTTTGGCAGTAACACGCATAATCACTATATCCTGTTTACAAATACGATAGAAACCTGGGATACGCCCATATTTATTAGTATGATATTTGCTGCATGGGTTTTGTGGTCTGCATGAGTTCTGTTTCCATGGAAATCCTTGTAACATTCTGTTAACCCACCCATGCACATTTTTATTATAAACACCTTAAGGTAAGACATGTTAGTGTGTATCTGCTAACTAGTAAAAATACTGATGGCCAGGAGGAACTCAAATCACTTCTACAGTATAAAAATATTGATTAGATTCAAATGTATTGTCATTATTAGTAGTACAGTACAATGAAAAGAAGTTTGGCATCCAACCAGAGTGCAATGTAACAGTAAAGTATAAATATATTATAAACATAGGCGGCTGGGTGGCGCAGCGGAGATTGCGCTCGTCACCAATGCAAGAGACTCCGGTCTCAAATCCGGGTGTCAGCATTGCCTCCGGCTTGGGCCAGCCGTCATACTGGCTCAATTGGCAGAGTCAGCGGGTGGAAGACGATGGGTGGTAATCTGGACGTTGTGGACAGCGACTCCTACAGGTCGGTTGGGGGATGCCTGCACAGCAGAGACAGGAAATGTCGGGGGTAGTGTGAGCCTCCCACACGTTACACCTCGCCAATGAGAGTCCGCGCTGGCGGGTGAAAAGATGTGACAGGCTGCCTCCTCATGTACCGGAGGGGACACGTGATGCAAGGCTTCTATCCTCCCTACAACCGACCAGTGGGGGGCATATGCGAGCAACGTTCAAGACAGGGTAGGGGAGAATTGGAGACACGAAATTGTGATGGGAGAAAAATTGAAAATGAAGAGAAAAAAAAATGGATAAAAAAATATTTTAAAAATAAGTATAAATATAAATATATATAAAAAGTAGAGCTGGGCCGTTAACAGCGTTAACGTGCTGCGTTAACGCTATACTAGTATCGCGCGATAATATAATTAATAATTTTTTTACCTTTATTTACCCAGGGTAGGTTCGCTGAGCACAGATGCTCTTTTTCAGGAACGCCCTGCTTCACATTCACACAGTTCCATTCACACCTGGGAGCTGCCCAGTACAACCACAGTTGACACCATTGGCCACTGAGCAACTCCACTGGAGCAGTTGAGTCAAGCCATGTCACATAGTTCAAGTTTGAAATGATTCTTTCTGTTTTGCTCCTGAGAGTGTGCTAGATACTGTACTGTACTGGTAATATTATTTATTTGTGTTAACTTCTGAATAAAACAACTTATTAAACACAAGTACATCTTATTGAACATTATTTTGATATTTCATTACCAATTATCATAGCAAAACAGCTTTTTCAAACAGTCTGTAATGCATTTTGGAAACGGGAGATGGGCTCATGGTGTAATGGGCCACCTGGCCTGAGAAACATAAGGAGGAAAGAAAAAGTAAGGACTTATTTTGAATGCCTTCGGCAGTTTTTTTTTTATTTTTTTTAGCCATTTTAATCTAGATTAATCTAGATTAAATCCAGGATTGCAGATAGATTAATCTAGATTAAAAAAAAATTATCTATGCCCACCTCTAATAAAAAGTATAAATAAGCTATAAATATAACCATGATAACAATAACAATAACAATAACAATAACAATAATAATAATAATAATAATAATAATAATAATAATAATAATAATAATAATAATAATAATAATAATAATAATAATAATAATAATAATAATAATAGTAATAAATTCTTTCAGCCAGGGAAGGAAATGGGAAAGTTAGCCTGTCATCCCCCATTCTAACATTCTAGTTGTTCTGCCTGTCAGGACCCACCAGGCCTGGGACCCGTCCTAACATTCTAGTTGTTCTGCCCGTCAGGACCCACCAGGCCTGGGACCCGTCCTAACATTCTAGTTGTTCTGCCCGTCAGGACCCACCAGGCCTGGGACCCGTCCTAACATTCTATATAAATAAATCTGATTGATTGATTGACAGTCAGCTTTTAATTCGCTCCAACTAGCTCTTAGAGACCACAAGCTCATTTTAAACTCTAATGTTAAACTCTAGATACAACTACATTTATGGTATTTTCTAGATCCCACAGGTCCCATCCAAGCATTACCATTCAGTCTCTCCAGGGCACACAGATTGAAATATATCCTATACAGTAAATACCTGGGTTTTTGGCTGGATAGCAGTCTATCCTTCCAAACGCATGTTGAGCACCTCATCAAAAGAGGTCAGATTGGTTTTCTCTTCAGAAACTGCTAGCAGAAAACATATTGTACAGTCATCTATTTTATCCGTCCTTGACTATGGGGATGTTCTCTACATGCATGCTGCACCCTCCACCTTGAAGCCCCTAGACACTATGTATCAC
Organism: Notolepis coatsorum; assembly: GCF_963971535.1. Lineage (NCBI taxonomy): Eukaryota > Metazoa > Chordata > Actinopteri > Aulopiformes > Paralepididae > Notolepis > Notolepis coatsorum. The sequence goes on along the minus strand of NC_140168.1, from coordinate 22,819,293 downwards.
AGCGCGCTTAGTCTTATCACCAATGATGGGTTTCTGACACACCACTGTATTGTAGGGGAGGACGGGATGGTTGTCATACGGGTAGGGTAGGTTGTCACATTCATTATATTTCGCTACCAAAAGGTGCTTTCTCCCATATTTTGGTATGGAAATGTCCAGAATTGGGATCAGAGCTCACCTACATAGTCTTCTTTGGAGTAAGACAGCTGCACTTTAGGTGAGAGGACTTTATGTGTTTTTCATGTGGAATTGTAAATATTCAGCTCCTCAGTATTTTTCTTCTAGGCATTTACACAATTGGTTTATAATTAAACAATTGTTACCCTTAAAAAGTGTGAAGGGAAAGCTATAGTTTAGATTGTTGTTGGCTAACTAACAATTTTTTAGAGGGTTGTTAGCCTTGATACTAGCAAGACGTCACATTTTCTTTGGGGTTGGTTTTCACATGTGACAAGCACATGACCGTTTCTTCACCAACTTGGAGGTGATGGATGAGCTGAGGACCGACCAAGCAGAGCCCAATGCACCCCAGCCCACCTACCAAACCTAGTACATCCCAGCCTAGACCACTTACCAAGCCTACACAGTAACTTTACTGAGTACATTTTACTCAAACTGAGTACAATTTTACAAATTTTTGAGTAAAATGTACTCAGTTTGAGTAATATTTACCCTGCGAAATTTACTGTGTAGTACATCCCAGCCTAGACCATCTGCCAAGCCTAGTACATCCCAGCCTAGACCACCTACCAAGCCTAGTACATCCCAGCCTAGACCACCTGCCAAGCCTAGTACATCCCAGCCTAGACCACCTGCCAAGCCTGGTACATCCCAGCCTAGACCATCTGCCAAGCCTAGTACATCCCAGCCTAGACCACCTGCCAAGCCTGGTACATCCCAGCCTAGACCATCTGCCAAGCCTAGTACATCCCAGCCTAGACCACCTGCCAAGCCTGGTACATCCCAGCCTAGACCATCTGCCAAGCCTAGTACATCCCAGCCTAGACCACCTGCCAAGCCTGGTACATCCCAGCCTAGACCATCTGCCAAGCCTAGTACATCCCAGAGTACTCCACCCCCAGCTGGAAAAGGCAGCCAGCAAGAAGAAGAAACAGAAAAGAAAGAGACAGGAGGTGTGAGGATTGGTCCAATACCGCACGCTTCCAGGTACCAATTGCCCTCACGCACCTGAAGTGAGTTTCAAATCAGCTTGGTGGAGCCCTTATATACTCTGGGGTTCTGTACGTTCTGTGTCGGGTCGTTTTGGCTTACCACTAGCTGCTGCTTGTTTCCTCCCGTGTTGTTCCCCGTCTGTTCTCCAGAACGTCTTTGGAAGTCGCCGCTGTTTGCTCCTCTCTGCCATCCGTTGGATCTGTGCCTCGTAGCCCGCTTTGCGCAATTGCGCCTTGGTGAGTTTTTGGAAACATACTTTTTTGGATGCTCTGTTTTCTCCTCGCATTTTCCTGGACTCGGGACCTTTCTGTTTTTTGTGTGTTTTGGTAAACACTGAAGATGTGTCGCTTGTGTTAGTACTGGACTCAGCTAAATAATACTGGACTGCCTCGTATTCCATACGCTCGTTTATTGACATTCTCTCTCTCTCTGTTCCTCCCCGAGTTGGATCTCTGTTTCCTCCCCGAGTGGATGTCCAAGTAGCTGCAGAGCCGCAGAGTCAGAGGCGCAACGCCACAGTGCCGTCTCTGCTCTGAGCCGAGCTGCAGAGCCGCAGAGCCTACTCTGTCCAAGGACATTCTCCCCTTGTGCTTTTTGTTGTTTTTGCTCTTCTCTGTTTTGGAAATAAATACACCCTGGTTTTTGGCTAACTCTGAACTACCTGTCTGTGCCGTGCTGTTGGGGTTGTTTACAAACCATAACAGGAGGAGTTGATTGTTGATGAAGATGATTGTTTTTGTTTGGTTTGTATGGAAACGTTCTCCAACAGCCGTTCAGGGGAGGTATGGGAGAAGTGTTGGACGTGCAACCAGTGGGCACACAAGCTCTGCTTAGTTGGAGTGCCCACACTCTACATTTGCCATCACTGTAACTCAGATAGTGAGTGTAGCCTAGTTGTGTTGGCTATTATTGTTAGGCCTATTTATTTTTGTTCTTATTTTGTCATATAGGATGGCCTAAAGATGTCTTTCCTGTTTATGTTCATGTTAAGATGCATTAAGTTATGTATTTGTCAACTTGTCAATGCAATTCAACTTACAAATTTAGTTCTTCCTTCTTGCCTTCTTTTTAAGATGTTCCCCATTAAAACACATAGTGACAACTAACCCCAGTGTGTGACAACCATCCCCGTGATGGGGTTGGTTGTCACAATGTGTCAGAGTGTCTTTGATGGGTAATTAATTTCCTCTTTGTTACAATATGTTGGAAAATGAGAGGGATACACATTTCAAGCCAACATCTTAAGCTTCAATTTAATGTAGGAATGACTATTAAAAGATGTTTTGATGATGAGCAATTCACACTAGAGTAAAAAGTGTGACAACCATCCCCATTCTCCCCTATCTATATGGGAAGGTGGGGTGGCCTTCCCTTGCTACAAGAGGAGAACAACACTGTCTTTTATTTGTTTATAAAGCTTTGTCTGGTAAACTCCCCTGTGCTGCTCACTGCTGAATTATAGGGTCATGGAGCCCTAGCTCGCTCACAAGCTCTTGTTCGCCTTGATGCTCCTCGAGTGAACACCAAGGCAGGAGAAAGTGCTTTTAGTTTTTATGCCCCGCAAAAGGTGGAATACACTGCAGGACTCTCTTAAATTGGACACACCTGTGTCCTTAAAATCATTTAGTGTTCTTATTGTGTTTCTTTCTCCCTGCAATTCATTATTTAACATGATGTGTGCTTGTATGTATGTATTTTTTTCATTTCATTTCAACATTTATTTAAAATCGTAAGCATCTGAGGTTTCCCTCATTTACAGAAACGACGATTGTACAGTACATAATAAAAACAATATTCACCGAAATTTAAACACCAGAGTAAAACAAATTAAAAACGTTTAAAAATAATTTTTAAATATCAACTAAAACAGTTACAGGTAGTCACACAATGGTCTGAAATCATACATTTAAACATTCCAAGGGAAGGGAGAACCTCCAATTTTAGCGTGAGTTGAAGGACATTCCATGAGTTAGAGGCATCAAAGGAAAAGGCTGACTTCCCTAGCTCAGAACAAATCTGAGGAACCCTAAGAACCATCCAGTCATTCGATCGAGTTGAATAGGTTCCAATATTCCAATTTAACAGTGAGGAGATATAAACAGGTTGTTTACCAATAAGGGCTTTAAAAATAAATAAATACCAGTGTTTGTTGCGCCTTTCTGCAAGAGAAGGCCAACCCACCCTATCATACAGGACACAATGGTGAGTATCATATCTGTCACCAGTTATAAATCTGAGAGCTGATCCAGAATCCAGAGGTTTAAGAGTTGATGCCGTAGCATGCCTATAAATTACATCACCATAGTCCAAAACTGATAAGAAGACTGATTCCACAATTCTTTTTCTACTAAATAGAGGAAAATTGGATCTGTTTGTATGTATGTATGTATGTATGTATGTATGTATGTATGTATGTATGTATGTATGTATGTATGTATGTATGTATGTATGTGTAGCAGGGTGGATTATCCCTGCTTCGTGGGAACGGGTGTGCACAGCCACTGGGTAGCGAGACACAGTAGAGCTCCGTCTGACTGCACCTTTGTCTTTGGGTCTGGAGCGTCAACTGGAGGCCGGCAGTGGGAGTGGATGGGGCCCGGGATTTACCAACCTGGTCTGGTACTCTGGTCTTCCTCTCCCTTCCAGGGCAGTCAGCAGTACTCCCCAACACGCTCTCACTTCCCCCAATTACTCCTTTAACCCTCCCACACCTAGTGACTGAATTGTAATTAATTAACTTAGTTCCCCCCGCAAGCAGTACCCTCCCTCAGTGACATTAGAAACCTTACAGTAAAAAGGGAAGAGTTGAATAGGAAAGGGTTAATGGTATTAACGTTACCCACACCAAAACAGTTGTTTATAGGCTCAGGAAGGGACACGCACACAGAACCCCATCTAATTCTTTATATTAATTGTACTGTTCAGTTACAAAGATTTAATGGCAATGTTTAAATAGGATGGAATCTTATCCTTACTCTAGTTGTAACTCAATACCTTCTAGACACTTATGTTATACACCAATGTGCTTGACTCATCACCCACATCTGGGTTAGTACCAGGGATAATACCTCTCTCAGGCTTTAATCATATGGTAGGGTATAGGGTCATAGGATAGTACCTCTCTAAGGCTTTACTTATAGTACCTCTGGTCAGTAACCTTCCCGCAGGGGAAGGGTTAATTAGATGGGAAATTATTATTAAAGAACAAACACGTTATCACACTCAAAGAAAATGAAAAGGTGGGCCCACTTTACCAAAACAAAAGTCCTATACTAATGCCGGCATGTAATGTTTATGGGGTACCCATATGAACTGTAGTTAGCAACGTTAGCTTCACCCGTAGGCCGCATCACACTGTGTACTGTGCAATAAGATCCTGAGCATCGAAGCTCTATTGTACTCAACCAAGATGGCGGCCTCGCCGCGCCACCACTGTCCGGGTAGCAAGATGGCGTCGAACGCTCTCGTCACGGGCGCTAGCAAGCAGGGCTGGAGCAGAGGGAGCAGTAGCGGGCTGAGAGCGCATGCTGGGTGATGGTGACCTCTGCTGGACGGGAAGAACTCCTGTGCTGGGCTGAAGACAGCCGGTGCAGAGCAGATGTCGAACGCCGGCGAAGACTGGTTGTTGATGGCCGGTGCTGGGTAGACGTGCAACACTAATCTGGCCCTACCTTAACTGAAGCTACTCTGTGGGTCCCAAACAGCCCTCCTGCTAGCCGCAACATACAATGACGCAGGGTGCCTCTAAACACCGGTCCTCTTCAAGCCACGCTGGCTGGGCACCTCACTGGAGGGAATATCGTTAACATAAGATAACACTTGGCTATACCGCGTTTCTTCTAGGATAACTCGTTGTATCACTAGGGTTATTCAGTGGGGAACATGCAACACGCTACTACGCTTACATTTCTAGTATAACCCGTAATATACTCAAGTTCAATACGTTCACCCGCGTGATCCACAACGGGGGCTCTGTCGAGACACGACCGACCAGGTCCAAGTCCAATGCCGAAGAGACTGGCTCGCCTCACTTCCGTTCCCGTTGACTTGCTTCTCCTGCTGTCTCTCTCTCGTGCGCTCCGCCTGCCACCGCCGCCCCCTGCTGGTACCGCCAACTAGCCCCACAGGAAGCACTGGGTGGAAAGAATATGATCCAGTTTACTGTTTATAATCCATATTCCAGCCGGTGAGAGAAGGAGAAACCCGCGTCATTGTTCGAGGGAATATCAATGGAAACTAGTTAATATGTCTTTGTGCACAAAGGGGAGATAAAAGGCAAGTCAGCACTTCTGAATAATAGCCACATATTCAGGGTGCTACATATGTATGTATGTATGTATGTATGTATGTATGTATGTATGTATGTATGTATGTATGTATGTATGTATGTATGTACCTATGTATACTATATGCAATGTGTGTTCTATGTCCACATGCTGTAATAAGGGTGATGTTGAAAAAGAGAGCCTGTCAAATAAAATAAAATAAATGTCTAACATTCTAGTTCTTCTGCCTGTAAGGACCCACCAGGCCATTGGTCTTGTTAACCTGTACCTTAATAAAAGTATAAAGAAATGATACGTGTAAAGAAAGATGAAGGGATGACAGGAAGAATGCAAAAGAGAGGAGAGCATCTACAGAGAAGGAAAGAGATGGACGATGATGCGTGGCAGACATATGGGGGGAGGGAGAGAGAGAGATGGGGGGGAGGGAGAGAGAGAGAGAGAGGGAGAAAGAGAGAGAGAGGGAGAGAGAGACATGGAGAGAGGGAGAAGGAGAGAGAGACATGTAGAAAGAGGAGAGAGACATGGAGAGGGGGAGGAGAGAGAGACATGTAGAGAGAGAGAGAGAGAGAGAGAGAGAGAGAGAGAGAGAGAGAGAGAGAGAGAGAGAGAGAGAGAGAGAGAGAGAGAGAGAGAGAAAGAGGGAGAAAGAGAGAGACATGGAGAGGGGGAGAAGGAGAGAGAGACATGTAGAAAGAGGAGAGAGACATGGAGATGGTGAGGAGAGAGAGACATGGAGATGGGGAGGAGAGAGAGACATGTAGAAAGAGGAGAGAGAGACATGGAGAGAGGGAGAAGGAGAGAGACATGTAGAAAGAGGAGAGAGAGATATGAGAGAGGGAGAAGGAGAGAGAGACATGTAGAAAGAGGAGAGAGAGACATGGAGAGAGGGAGAAGGAGACAGAGAGACATGTAGAAAGTGGAGAGAGATATGGAGAGAGGGAGAAAGGAGAGAGAGAGAGAGAGACATGGAGAGAGGGAGAAGGAGAGAGGGAGAAGGAGAGAGAGACATGTAGAAAGAGGAGAGAGAGATATGGAGAGAGGGAGAAGGAGAGAGAGAGAGATATGGAGAGAGGGAGAAGGAGAGAGAGAGATGTAGAAAAAGGTGAGAGAGACATGGAGAGAGGGAGAAGGAGAGAGACATGTAGAAAGAGGTGAGAGAGATATGGAGAGGGGGGGGGGGGGGGGGGGTAGAGAGAGGGACAGTGAGAAGTGGCCCGTTCGGTCAATCAGAGTTTAATCTGAGCTCAGTGAGAAGTTATATGATTGACTGAACTATATATACGCCTCATCTAACCTCTCACAGGACGGAGAGGAGGGGAAGGATTTGGAGACGACGACTCCGCCTCCCCCTCTGGGTCACATGGGGTGAATGCGGCCGGAAGACAAAGCCCATAATAAGCCGGACATATTATAGGGAGAGAGAGAGAAAGAAGTTTAAGATCACAGAGTGAACGGCTGCGGTTCCTTTTCCCGGCAAAGCCCCGGAGGATTGGCCGCAAGCTTTTTTCTGCCTCGTTTCTTTCAATCACTTCCCCTTCACCTCTGAGCTCCCTCTCTCTCTCCCTGGCGTACACAGCACAAGTACACACAAGTACACACACACGCGCGCGCGCGCGCACACACACACACACACACACACACAAAACACTCTCACTATGCCCCAACATCTCTTTTCTCTGGAGAAACAGAGGCTTCACCTAGAAAAGCCAGTGTCTCATAGCACACACACACACACACACACACACACACACACACACACACACACACAGGTCCCCGTCCTGTTTGTTTACTTACTCCCTCCATAATGCAGGGATTAATTTCTCAAAGCCGATTTGAGCTCGGGCATGCTTTGGCAAAGAGCAGAACTTTTGTGCTGGGTGGTGAGAGGGGTGTGTGTGTGTGCGTGTGTGTGTGTGTGTGTGTGTGTGTGTGGGGGGGGGGGGGGGGTGTTCCCCTTCACACCAGCTTAGAGGGTGGACTGCTCTCCTTTCTAGCCTCCCTTTCATCTCCACAGTGGAAGGAGGGAGTGAGGGATAGAGTTAGGACAAGAAAGAGAGAGAGAGAGAGAGAGAGAGAGAGAGAGAGAGAGAGAGAGAGAGGTCCCGGCACAGCTGGGAGTCACTTGAACCCCAACAATGGCTCTCTCTCTCTGTCCTTAATCCGTTTCCCACTAAATCTGTTTACGGCAGCAGGTCTCGTTTTGGGCAGCGTTTAATCACTGGGGAAACATTGTACTGTATATCTTTGGTTTTTAATCAAATCTCTGTCTCGTGGTCGAGGATCCAGGTGCTGTTATGGCACCAGAGCGTCACTCCGTGGGATCCAAGATTCTCTTTGACGTGGGATCTATAAGCGGCACGGGGGTGTAGTGGTTAACACTGTCGCCTCACAGCAAGAAGGTCCAGGGTTCGATTCCCGCTTGGGGACCAGGTTGCCGCGATGCCAGTTACCCAGGTGGGGTATCTCCCAGGCCTTTCTGTGTGGAGTTTGCATGTGCTCGGAAGGTAAGAGAAAGATAAGAGAAACCCAATGGAAAAACATGTAAAACAACAGAACGCTGTCGCGTCCGTGATGAAGACGGGCATCGGCGATCCTACAAAAACAATGAATGCGTGTGTGCTAACCGCTAACATTGAGGATAATTGCATGCCAATTAAAGACCTCTGCGACAGGTCCTGCATTATTATTATTATTATTATTATTATTATTATTATTATTATTATTATTATTATTATTATTATTATTATTATTATTAAGATCGCCTTTGATGTGGGATCTAAGATCCTCTTCGACGTGGGATCTGAGATCATCTTTGAGTTGTCAGTTCTAGCCAGTCGACCGGGGGGATTGCAGCAGCTCATACTTACCAAGCTCTCTCTCTGTCTCTGTATAAATGAACTATTTTATTTGATCTTACCTTGTTTTATATATATTTTATCTTACTACTTATTGTTATTGAACAGACACACACCCTGCACTGCACCACCACGTACACTATACACATG
>NC_140168.1:22773025-22810629 GCF_963971535.1 Notolepis coatsorum | reverse complement strand
AATTTCTCAAAGCCGATTTGAGCTCGGGCATGCTTTGGCAAAGAGCGGAGAGCAGAACTTTTGTGCTGGGTGGTGAGAGGGGTGTGTGTGTGTGCGTGTGTGTGTGTGTGTGTGTGGGGGGGGGGGGGGGGTGTTCCCCTTCACACCAGCTTAGAGGGTGGACTGCTCTCCTTTCTAGCCTCCCTTTCATCTCCACAGTGGAAGGAGGGAGTGAGGGATAGAGTTAGGACAAGAAGGAGAGAGAGAGAGAGAGAGAGAGAGAGAGAGAGAGAGAGAGAGAGAGAGAGAGGTCCCGGCACAGCTGGGAGTCACTTGAACCCCAACAATGGCTCTCTCTCTCTCCTTAATCCGTTTCCCACTAAATCTGTTTACGGCAGCAGGTCTCGTTTTGGGCAGCGTTTAATCACTGGGGAAACATTGTACTGTATATCTTTGGTTTTTAATCAAATCTCTGTCTCGTGGTCGAGGATCCAGTGCTGTTATGGCACCAGAGCGTCACTCCGTGGGATCCAAGATTCTCTTTGACGTGGGATCTATAAGCGGCACGGGGGTGTAGTGGTTAACACTGTCGCCTCACAGCAAGAAGGTCCAGGGTTCGATTCCCGCTTGGGGACCAGGTTTCCGCGATGCCAGTTACCCAGGTGGGGTATCTCCCAGGCCCTTCTGTGTGGAGTTTGCATGTGCTCGGAAGGTAAGAGAAAGATAAGAGAAACCCAATGGAAAAACATGCAAAACAACAGAACGCTGTCGCGTCCGTGATGAAGACGGGCATCGGCGATCCTACAAAAACAATGAATGCGTGTGTGCTAACCGCTAACATTGAGGATAATTGCATGCCAATTAACTCTTTCAGTGCCACGCCTGGTTTTCCGTTTTACCGCTTGAATGCCACCATCGGCGCCAATGTTAACGTTAATATCGCCTAATCTATGTTTTAAATTATGGCTATGTGTCTAATCTGCCCATCGCATTATCAAAGACTATTTTCCAGTCAGTGCTGTGAAGGCAGATTGTTTTTTTATCGCGTCGTTTCCGTTTCAGAGCAGTTAGAAAAGCCCCCGTTTTGATATAAAAAACAGCTCATTCTGGAGCATTCTATGAAAATCGTCTTTTAGTGGAATATTCCACAACGTTGATATTCGTCTGCCTTTTTATGAATCGTTTTCAAATAAACGCTAGATGATCAATATTATACGTGCACGCAAGCACATTACGGCCGCGCACTGATAATCGCTCCGTTGATTTCCTCACAGACTTTTACAGTGAAACCGAAAGAAGACATTTCACAAAACAGCTTATAACTTCAAATCAAACTTACTCCGATTATCCTACCACTGATAACACAAATAATACTGTTGAGAAGCAGAGCCTGTAGAATAAGCTTCTCGGGTCTTAGTTGTTGCATCGTAAAACTGGAGACAAAAATATTAATCTACGATAAACCCCCTGTAATGGATTATCCCAAGTGGTAGTGTTGCAGCGTATAGCTGGTTCTGGATGCGGTCTGTGAGGAGGCTGGGTGGATGGAGGCACTCAGAGGCCATGTTTGCCTGCGAGTTGCACCAAGCCGCTGAGGCGCGCCGGCTGGGAGATGAAACTCATTAACTTTCAAACTTCAATCTCAACTCCAATAAGACTCAACTCTTAATATTAAATTTTTTTTTTTTTTAAAGTATGAATTTGTGCCATAGCTTAGTTCAAGGCAAATATGAAATCTCATTCTCGGGAGTATACAGTGCACAAACACAAACATGCACGGACACACACTCGCACTCGCACACAATGCGCACATATGCAGAGAAGCCCGCGGACACATCACATGCACACACTCTTACTTATACGGTACAAGCCCACAGAATTGCCCCCACAGCGATCCCACGCAAAGTTAATTTGCATTATAGAATAATTTCCCACACGCTCTTTCTGATGGTGGGCGTTGTGTAATAAACCAGTAAGTAATTTAACCTGAGCCCCTGAGAGAAGAGTCCATATGATGGATGAGAGAGAGAGACGGGAGAGAGAGAGAGAGAGAGAGAGAGAGAGAGAGAGAGAGAGAGAGAGAGAGAGAGAGAGAGAGAGAGAGAGAGAGAGATAGAGATAGAGATAGAGATAGAGATAGAGAGAGAGAGAGAGAGAGGGAGAGATGGAAAGAGACAGAGAGATGAGAGAGAAGGGGGGAGAGAGAGACACAGAGAGAGAGAGAGAAACAGAGACAGAGAGGGAGAGATGGAAATATAGAGGTAGACAGATACATAGAGAGAAAGAGAGGGAGAGAGATGGAAAGATAGAGGTAAAAAGAGACCGACAGAGAGGGGGGGGGGGGGGGGGGGTGGAGAGAGAGAGGGAAATGTAGAGAGAGAGCGAGAGAGATTAGACTAGAGAAGTGCCGTGAAAGCCTAGAGATGGGTTAGGAGGTAATTGAAAGTGGGATTTCACTGTAAGTGGATAAGGGCTAGAGAGACGGCCATACTGTGCGAGATAAGTAATAGGTACAAGGGTGCAGAGTATAGCCGCGAGGTTAGAGAAACGAGCCGGTGATCGAAAGGTCAACGGTTCGAATCCCTCGAGCGGAAGAGAAGTTTGGCGCCCGGGTGAAAATTGGAAAACTCGAGAGTTGCTGATGTCATCCCCCCCCCCCATAGATACCATATAGAAAATGCGGGGCTTCTATCGACCCCTAGGGTTAAAAAGAAATCCGCCGGCCACAGAGCCTTTGTCTACCGCGCTCCCTACCTGTGGAACAAATTACCTGCCGTCATCAGGGGCGCCTGCTCTGTCGAAGCTTTTAAATCCTTGCTTAAGACTCATCTTTTCTCTCTCTCCTTCAACCTACCTTGATCTCACCTGGTCGGGGACTGACCTTTAGATTAATCTGTGTAGTTTAGTTATGGTACAGGGTACTACATGGTACCACTGGGTAGTTTACTATAGGGTAGTTTAGTTAGGGTACAGGGTACTACATGGTACCACAGAGTACTACATGGTACTGCATGGCATTACAGGGTACTACATGGCTTACATAGCTCTACATGGCACTACATGGAACTACATGGCACTACGGGGTACTACATGGTACCACAAGGCACCACAGGGTACTACATGGCTCTACAGGGTACTACAGGATACTACGGGGTACTACATGGCACTATGGGGTACTATAGGGTACTACATGGCACTACGGGGTACTACATGGCACTACAGGGTACTACATGTCTGCTCCTTTGCAGCACCACAAACATGGGAACTCTCTAACTCTTCCCCCCCCCCCCCCTCTCCCTCTCCCCCTCCCCCTCCCCCCCCCCCCTCCCTCCCCCTTCTCTCTGAGTACCCGTCTCCTGGCGCTGACCAAGGTGATGGATGCCTCGGGGTCTTGGCCAAGCTTGTAGTGACTGCTCTACATGCACCTCTGAGGCCTTGGATCAGCTATTCACCGCCGTCTGTCCGTGGTCCTGTCAACTGATTACAGACTGTTAACAGATTAACAGTCAACACGGTTTCATTGCTGGGTTAAGTACTTCTATTCTATTCACATAATACGCTTACTTCATATATCTACTCCATTCACATATATGCCTACCACTTGTATCTATTGCTATGTCCGCCTACTACAATCTCATGAGCTGTCTAACGCCTGTCCCGTCTCCCTGTCTTCCTATGACTTGCTGTCCTGGAGTATTGACCGGAGTGTTGGACGTCCCGTGACGAAGGCCGGGAGATTGCGACCCCCTCTGCGTGCCCCCCTGTCTCCGGAGGTCTCGTAGTGGTGACCGGAGTGCCGGATGTCCCGCGATGATGTCGAGGAGTCCGCGACCCTCTCTGCGCCACCCCCTATCTCCCTGTCTCCGGCTGTCCCTGAGCAACGACCGGAGTGTTGAATGTCCCGTGACTAAGACGGGGAGGACGTGACCCTCTTTACGCCGCCCCTGTGCCTCAAATAGATCCGCTATCAACTCTATCTTTAATCTTTCAAAATGTTCAGTTGCTATCGCTATTTGCTCTATCTTTAATTTTTCAAAATGTACAGTTGCTATTGCATGCACTCATCTGTGTTTCACCACACACATGAGTGCATGCTTACCAACTGTCCGTCTGCAACACTACTATCACCAACATCTAAGAAGGGAGATCCCCCCTTGAATGGCCCTTCTAAGGTTTCTCTCCTCCACACCGCCTGTGGAGCTTTTTTCCCTATTGTTAGGTTTTAGTGAGTTTTTCCTTACCTTCGCGTGGGTATGTCTGGGAGTGCTTGCATTCTTTCATTTATTTGCATTCATCTAAAAAAAAATTTGGACCCTATTGTGTTCTTGTTCTGTTCTTGACTTATTGTTATGTTGTCTTCTTGACTTGTTTAAAGAAGACCTGTACGGCCCATGGGGACATTAACGTGTGTTGTCGGGCCCTATAAATAAATTTGATTTGATTTTGATTTGATGATACCGCGTGCCCTTGAGCAATGCACTTAATCCCCTCACTGTGCCGCTGGACGGGCTCAGCGGCCCACAGTAGAAGGCCGGCATGTAATGCGCAGCTCCCAGGTGTGTATGAGAGCGGGCCGAGTCAGTACCGGTGAGATCCTCTGCCCTGCAGTGTGCTGCATGCAGACAAGGGTTCAGTGGTGGAGCTATATACATCCTTCTGACTAAACTTCTAAAACTACTTTATTTCCATGTTAAAACTAGCTGCCCGTGCTTTGAATGGTTATTATTAGTGGTATTATTTTAGTCTGTGTGTTATATGTTATGTTCATTGCTTTAATTGTTTTTATCTTGTTGATGTTGTTGTTGGTTGTCTTTGTATTGTGTTTTTGTATTTTGTATTGTTTTTAGGTGTTTTTGTATTTTGTTTTTGTATTGTTTTTAGGTGTTTTTGTATTGTTTTTACGTGTTTTTGTATTGTGTTTTTGTATTGTCTTTACTTGTTTTTGTATTGTGTCTTTATGTGTTTTTGTATTGTGTCTTTACTTGTTTTTGTATTGTGTCTTTGTGTTTTTGTATTGTGTCTTTACTTGTTTTTGTATTGTGTTTTTACTTGTTTTTGTATTGTGTCTTTACGTGTTTTTGTATTGTGTTTTTACGTGTTTTTGTATTTTGTTTTTACTTGTTTTTGTATTGTGTCTTTACGTGTTTTTGTATTGTGTTTTTACTTGTTTTTGTATTGTGTCTTTACTTGTTTTTGTATTGTGTTTTTACTTGTTTTTGTATTGTGTCTTTACGTGTTTTTGTATTTTGTTTTTAGGTGTTTTTGTATTGTGTTTTTACGCGTTTTTGTATTGTGTCTTTACGTGTTTTTGTATTGTGTCTTTACGTGTTTTTGTATTGTGTTTTAGGTGTTTTTGTATTTTGTTTTTAGGACTCCCTAAAAAACTAGATGCTTTATCGTGCAAATTAAATACATTTCCATGAATGAATAAATATACAGCACATGGTCTTAAATCACGTTTTGGATTTTCTTTTTTTCCAAATAGTCTGTTACAGAGTACACTTTGCAGGGATAAAAGTAAAGAGTATTGGATTAGGACATAATCCACAAAAATACACTTTTAATTCCATGAGATTTCCCCTTCTTAACTTAAGCACTGAAGACATAGAACACATGCAGAATGTCTGTGCACTCTGTCTCTGTACTGGTATTGTGTGAGATAATAATAATAATAATAATAATAATAATAATAATAATAATAATAATAATAATAATAATAATAATAATAATAATAATAATAATAATAATAATAATAATAATAATAATAATAAAATAATAAAATAATAAAATAATAAAATAATAATAATAATAATAATAATATTAATAATAATAATAATAATAATAATATAATAATAATAATAATAATAATAATAATAATAATAATAATAATAATGATAATGATAATTTCTTAAATTTATATAGTGCCTTTCAAGGAACCCAAGGCGCTTAACAGAAAAGGGGGACAAACTAAGGGGAAGGACATCAGAGGGACATATACCCCTATCATATACAGAGGGAGACAAACTAAGGGGAAGGACATCAGAGGGACATATACCTCTATCATATACAGAGGGAGACAAACTAAGGGGAAGGACATCAGAGGGACATATACCTCTATCATATACAGAGGGAGACAAACTAAGGGAAGGACATCAGAGGGACATATACCTCTATCATATACAGAGGGAGACAAACTAAGGGGAAGGACATCAGAGGGACATATACCTCTATCATATACAGAGGGAGACAAACTAAGGGAAAGGACATCAGAGGGACATATACCTCTATCATATACAGAGGGAGACAAACTAAAGGGAAGGACATCAGAGGGACATATACCTCTATCATATACAGAGGGAGACAAACTAAGGGGAAGGACATCAGAGGGACATATACCTCTATCATATACAGAGGGAGACAAACTAAGGGAAGGACATCAGAGGGACATATACCTCTATCATATACAGAGGGAGACAAACTAAAGGAAGGACATCAGAGGGACATATACCTCTATCATATACAGAGGGAGACAAACTAAAGGGAAGGACATCAGAGGGACATATACCTCTATCATATACAGAGGGAGACAAACTAAAGGGAAGGACATCAGAGGGACATATACCTCTATCATATACAGAGGGAGACAAACTAAGGGGAAGGACATCAGAGGGACATATACCTCTATCATATACAGAGGGAGACAAACTAAAGGGAAGGACATCAGAGGGACATATACCTCTATCATATACAGAGGGAGACAAACTAAAGGGAAGGACATCAGAGGGACATATACATTTACATTTACATTTAGTCATTTAGCTGACGCTTTTATCCAAAGCGACTTACAAGTTCTGTGCGACAAGACAGCAAGAAGGGTATAACTCTATCAGCTGAGTAACAATGTTCATCAAAGTGTTGCGTGTTACAGTGTAGGTTAGTTTATTAGGACAAGTGCATGACATTAAGGTTAGTCGGGGTTAGATTTTTTTTTTTTTTTTTTTTTTTTTTTTTTTTTTTTTTATCATTTCAGATAATGGTTGAAGAAGTGAGTCTTTAGTCGACGGCGAAAGATTGGACGGGATTCGGCTGTCCTAACTGGGATGGGTAGTTCATTCCACCATTGTGGGGCAAGGACTGAGAATAGGCGGCTTCTCTTTGATGACCCTCCGGGAGCTTGGATAGGAGTAGATCTGAGGCGGCCAGAAGACGCAGAGCGTAGGGGTCTTGAGGGTGTGTAGTTAGAGACCATTGACCGGAGGTAGGCGGGAGCGGTTCCCTTTGCCGCACGGTATGCTAGGTCGAGGGCCTTGAAGCGGATACGTGCAGCAATGGGGAGCCAGTGCAGGTCCCTAAGAAGTGGGGTGACATGGGCTGACTTCGGTAGGTTTGAGATCAGGCGGGCCGCTGCATTTTGAATGAGTTGAAGAGGCTTGGTGGCAGTGGCCGGGAGGCCAGCTAGCAGTGCGTTGCAGTAGTCGAGGCGGGAGATGACTGTTGATTGGACGAGGAGTTGGGTGGCTTCTTTTGTCAGGAAGGGGCGTATCCTTCTGACGTTGCTCAGGAGGAATCTGCAGGTTCTGGTTGTCGCTGCGATGTGAGCAGAGAAGTTCAACTGGTCGTCGAGGACAACACCAAGGTTCTTGGCGGTCGGCGACGCGGTCACAGCTGCATTCTCGACTGTGATGGAGAGGTCGGTCAGGGGGGAGGATTTGGCCGGCAGGTGGAGCAATTCTGTTTTGCTTAGGTTCAGTTTGAGGTGGTTGGTCGTCATCCAGGCGGAGATGTCGGACAGACAGGCCGAGATCCGCTCAGAGACGTGGATATCTGAGGGAGGGAAGGAGAGGAAGAGTTGAGTATCATCGGCATAACAATGATATGAGAAGCCATGAGATGTGATAATGTTACCCAGTGATTTAGTGTAGAGGGAGAAGAGAAGGGGTCCTAGGACCGAGCCCTGGGGGACACCCGTCCGGAGGGGGCGGGTGGCCGACAGAGTCCCTCTCCATGACACTTGGTAGGAGCGGTCATTGAGGTATGATGTCAGCCATGTCAGCGCAGATCCAGCCACTCCCATTCCTGCGAGGGCCGCGAGGAGGATCTGATGGTTGACTGTGTCGAAGGCTGCAGATAGATCTAGGAGAATCAGGACAGAGGAGAGGCCTTTCGCTTTTGCTAAGTGAAGTGCCTCTGTGACCGCAATGAGGGCCGTTTCTGTGGAGTGGCCAGTCCGGAAGCCAGACTGATTGGGGTCTAGGAGGTCATTCTGTAAGAGATAAGCAGTAAGTTGGTTGGATACAGCACGTTCAAGTGTTTTAGAAAGGAAGGAGAGAAGAGAGACAGGGCGATAGTTGGCTATGACGGTGGGGTTCAGGGTTGGTTTTTTTATGAGGGGCGTGACTCTGGCTTGTTTTAGGGAGGTGGGGACCACCCCCGAGTTGAGTGAGGAGTTGATGGTTGCAGTTAGGAATGGGAGGATGTCCGGTGCTATGGTCTGGAGGAGTGGGGAGGGTAGCTGGTCCAGCTGGCATGTAGTCGGACGGTTCGACGTTACCAGTGTCAGGGTCTCGGCTTCTGTAATGGGAGAGAAAGATGACAGAGTGAAGGATGAGGTTCTCGATTCAGCGTTTGGAATGGGTGGGGGTTGGGAGAAGGAGCTGCGGATGTTCTCCACTTTTTCCTCAAAGAAGATCGCAAAGTCTTCGGCAGAAAAAGATGAGGGAGGAGGAGGTGGGGGGGGAGTGAGGAGGGAGGACATGGTAGCATGCAGTTTGCGAAGATTCTTGGCAGAGGCCTCGATCCTATGGTGAAAGAAAGAAGCTTTGGCATTAGTAATGGTTTTGGAGAATGTTAACAAGAGGTTGTGATATGTGTCGATGTCAGCAGTGAGGCGTGACTTTCTATACTTCCTCTCAGCCGCTCTCAGGACCTGTCTTTGTTCTCTCACTGCATCCGTCAGCCATGGACTGGGTGGGGAACGGCGGGCAGGTTTCTCAACGAGGGGACAGAGCTTGTCGAAGGAGGTTGCAAGGGCTGAGAGGAGGGTGGAGGTTGCCATCTCTGTGGGGAGAGCAGAGAAGGTGTCACTCAAAGGTAGAGCGGATATTATGTCAGAGGAGAGGGTGGAGGGGGATAGGGAGGGCAGGTTGCGTCTGAGTGAGACGGTTTGAGTTGGGGTGAAGACTTTTCGGTTAAGCATGAGAGTTAGTGAGAAGGATATGAAGGAATGGTCAGATACATGTAGGGGAGTTACCGTGGTGTTAATGATGCTGGAGTTACGGGAAAATATGAGATCCAAGGAGTTGCCTGCTCTATCATATACAGAGGGAGACAAATTAAGGGGAAGGACATCAGAGGCAGGCAGAGTCGTTTGGTGACACTTTAATTTGGTGAAGAGGTGAGATTTTAGTAGTGATTTGAAGGAGTCCAGGGATGTAATGGATGTCTGGAGGGAGGGAGTTCCAGAGGGTGGGGGCGGCAACACAGAGGGCTCTGGGACCGACAGTGTGCAGGTTGGCGGTGGGGATGGAGAGGAGACCGGAGTCAGAGGACCGCAGCCAGCTAGGTACCAGGGGGGGGGCAGCTTGTATGCTTTCTACAACGGAGTTCGGCGATTCATTTCTGGTCATGTGACATGTACGCCCAATCGTGGGACCGCAAGTGTCTACACTGGTCAAGCTTAGGCGCTCTTTTCGAAGTTGGTTAAGGTTAGAGTTTGTCTTAGAGCATGGCGATAGATTCTTTCGACGGTTAAGCGTAGGCACTCTTTCGAAGTTGGTTATGGTTAGAGTTTGTCTTAGAGCATGGCGATAGAACGCCAGGTGCCTTGCAGGCTGTTCAACGCGGAAATGGGCAAGTGGCCAATCAGATTCGCAAAGCGCCGAACTCCGTTGTAGAAAGGATGGACGCGGGGGGGGCAAGGGAGTGTAGGGATTTGTAGGTGATGAGGAGTATCTCGAAGTTGATGCGGGACTTGACTGGAAGCCAGTAGAGGTGGATGAGGGTTGGAGTGATGTGGTGCTCGGTTTTCAGAGATGAAATGTGACTCTTTTCTTGTGAATGAAAAATAAAAACAATCTATCGACAGACAATGGCATCTGCTGTAAAAGCATCAACGCCTGAAATCAAGACACAGGCATCCCACTCGTATTGGAGATTTTTTAATAACACGTTTCAATATTGCGACAGCCATCAGTTTTCATTTCTAACAGGTAAAAATCATCAAAAAACTAAGAAAAGAAACGTTTTTCTTTTTTGAAGTTTTATATTCCAAACACCAGAGTTTCTCGGCTATGGCCCTAAATTCAAAACAAATAAAACCCTTTATTAACACAGAGAGCAGTTATTATATTCAACACATTGTTCTTCAAACAAATTATAAAAATAGATTTATCGCATTTTCAAATACATATTTACAGTATTAAACATGTACTCCTAATGGTCACAGTAACAAAGAAGGGGGGGGGGGGGGGTAAAGAGGTAAACGACACGAGTTTCATTCGCTATGGTGACGATAAGGTCCAGTTTGGTGTGTGTGCGTGTGTGCGTGTGTGTGTGTGTATGTACACTATATGTATGTGTGTATGTATGTGTGTGTGTGTGCGTGATGTCTGAGAGAGGAGGGCGTGAAATACGCTGCAGCTCAGTGTCCAAGAATAAAAGCTGTTGAACCATTTCAACACCTCACCTGTTGTAATTGCAATCATTGATGCTTTCACTAAGTTTTGGACACTCCTCGCATGTGTGTGTGTGTGTGTGTGTGTGTGTGTGTGTGTGTGTGTGTGTGTGTGTGTGTGTGTGTGTGTGTGTGTGTGTGTGTGTGTGTGTGAAAAGAGACGAGAGTCGGTCTAGATATGTTATTTAGATATGTTTATGTGTGTATGTGTGCATGTGTGTTCGCGTGTGTGTGTGTGTGTGTGTGTGTGTGTGTGTGTGTGTGTCGTGTGTGCGAGCGTGCGTGCGTGTGTGTGTGTGTGTGAAAAGAGACGAGAGTCGGTCTAGATGTTATTTAGATATGTTTATGTGTGTATGTGTGTGTGTGTGTGTGTCAATAAAGGACATCATATGGGTTTTATATATTTTCGATGGAACAGTTACAGAGAAAGGGCGGGATTTACAGACACACATGGAGGAAGGAGGAAAAAAAGAAAATGTTATCAAATACAAACCCGTTAACAACAGGCTAATTTCATTCCAGAAAGATCAAACTTAACGGATGTGCCGTTGAATGAATGTACCGTATATATAGAGTGTCGCTGTATGTAATAATCAAGTGACACGCCCACCAAAAACAAGGTACTACAAGTCATCCCGGTTGAATTACACACTGGAAAGGGGAGCCAGGTGGGTTACAACAACACAGAGAGGATTCTGGGATTTGCAGGAAAACGAAGAGAAGAACACACAACCAATGATGAACCTAAAAATGAGAAAAAGAAAACGCCACTCTGTCGGACATTCTGCCGGACTGCATCCATACCGCAACACAAACACTGGACCGTTACACTACATACAGTGGTAGTGGATCCTCCCTAAACGGTTAAGATCCTAAATATTTGTATGTCGACAGTACCAGTACATAAATAAAAAATACTCTCAAACTCCCCCCCCCCCCCCTCCTTCTCTTTTTACAAAAACAAAGAAGGGACTAAAGGTATCGTCATCCCTCAGTGTGAACGCTCGGTAATAAAACATCTAGAATCAACGCAGGAGAATTCCATGAGAGAAACGAAACTAACCGGAAACGACGATCGCTTCACATTTACTTAAATACTGAAACCAAACAACTCAATTAAATAAGCCTTTTTATGACCTTCTCGACAATCTTTTCTGCGGAGAAGGCTTTCCGTAAGCGTCTGTAAACAGAGAAATAAATAGCAATAAATATCCTATAATGTGCCAGTCTCCTGGAATTTGACCTTTACAGTGCAATAACCCCCCCGGGATCGATGGCGCCTTGGAGACATGGAGGATCCTATGGCAGATGCTGCGATGGTAATACTGACATCCTGGCCTTAAAACACACAGAAGAAAAGAGAGGAGAAAAGAGAGAGAGAGAGAGAGAGAGAGAGAGAGAGAGAGAGAGAGAGAGAGAGAGAGAGAGAGAGAGAGAGAGAGAGAGAGAAAAGAAAATAAATAAAGAGAGAAAGACAAAGAAAGAGAAAGAGAGAGAGAGAGAGAGAGAGAGAGAGAGAGAGAGAGAGAGAGAGAGAAAAGGAAATAAATAAAGAGAGAAAGACAAAGAAAGAAAAAAAGAAAGAGAGAGAGGAGGGAACAGAAAAGCTAAACAGTCGCTAAATGGACAAAGTGACATACGACAGATAAATGAACAATCAATCACGTTTTATTTTGACCCTCCGCTTTTTGATTTACACTAGTCTTCAGCGCCATCAGTTCAAAGTTCCCTGTATATTTTCCTGATGTTAAATCATTATGATCATCCTTCTCATCATCATCATCATCATCATCATCATCATCAAATTCCCGCCGTCATCACACTGGTAGGGTCAAGTTACGCCGCTGTGAAAATGGCACGGACTCACTCGGCACCACCCAATCAGGCGCGCGTGTCACGTGACCGCTCTCCCCCGAATCCCGATTGGGTGATCTTTTTTAAAACGGCTGTGCTGGCAGAGTGTCAGCGTTTCCATCCCACGTATACACGAGGGACATGGGACGCTGCAAGGAATTGTGGGCCACCTATTCACACATGTGACCCTGGGCACCTAAGAACCAAAAGTATGTCCCGTTGCCCCGGCCGGGGGGGGGGGGGGGGGGGTCTTCCAGCTGCTCACTCGCTGCGTGCCTCTGGTCAGGGAACAGCACTGTCTCTGTAACTGTAATCATCTCGACGGCACCCGCTGTTCTGAGACCAGCGGCTACATTCCTCCTGCATTCATCCCCTGATCTGAAAGGATTCATGCACCTCTGATATTAAAAATCAGCCCTGAAATCGTCTTTATCGTCTCATCCAAAAATTCTAATTGAAATCAAAACAATCTGATCTGAAATCGTCATTGAAATCAAACAAATCTGATCCGAAACCAGCTGTGAGGAGAAGGCGGGTCCATCCTCCTGCCATGGGTGTGTTGTCGTGTTCACCCTGATCTCAGGCCAGTGAGAAAACAACTACGCTAATGTACGGTAAGCGGTGTGATGCGTCTCGGACCTTTCCAGCTGCTCTGAGAGAGACCGCTGTGTGTCTCCATCAGGGTTGGTTTAAAGGGGTATTCCGCCCAAAATCGTCATTCCACGTGTCTTTTCAGCACTGTTCCATAGTCAGTCAAGTTGGGGCGCATTGGACGTCTGTGGTCTTTCCAGCTGCTCTAAGGTCAGCTTTAGAAAGAGTCAGTCCTGGACTGGACTTCACACACAAGCGTTTCAGTGTTGTCTTTTAAGCACCGATTTGAGACCTCCAAGAGTTAGAGCAGACACTTATTAAAAGGTCAAAGTGCAGACAGACATAGTTTACGAAAAGGTCAGGTGACGTCACTCGTCAGCGACCTTGTAGACGCCAAGACAGGAACACCAGTCTCCCGTGGGACTGCGAGAGCAAAGGAAGGAAGGAAGGAAGGAAGGAAGGAAGGAAGGAAGGAAGGAAGGAAGGAAGGAAGGAAGGAAGGAAGGAAGGAAGGAAGGAGCAAGGAAGCAGTGAGGACATGTTGAAAGCAGGGGGAGGAAGAGGAGTAGAGGAGGAAGGAGTAGAGGGGGAAGAGGAGGAGTGGTATCGGACGAGAGTGTTGACTCTACTTTTCATTCCTTTAGTCTGGAAGAACTCTCTCCATTTCTCCCGTCTGCCCGTCGGTCTGTCTGCGCGCCTCCGTAGGTCTGCATTCTTGTGTGTGCGTTTGTTGGAGTGTGAGAGTGTGCGTGTGTGTGTGTGTCTGTGTGTGTGTGTGTGTCCGTCTTAGACCTGCACGCCGCGGCCGTGCATCTGGATGACCTGGGCTCTAAGGGTCTGGATGGCAGCCAGGATCAACTTCTGATGTTCTAGGGAGGTGATGCCCAGGCTCAATACGTCTCTATGGAAACACAGGAGGGACATTTCAGAAAGGTCAGAAAGGTCAGACAGCAAGAGCGGAACTCCTTAGATTCAGATTCAGATTCCTTTATCGTCACTTTTACAACAAGAACAGTGAAATTCTATTTATTGTGGTCCTCGACCATAGCAGCTTCTATCTTAATAATAAGATAGATTCTTAATAATAAAATGAGAAAAATATAATAAATTTAGCTTAGAATAAAATAAGATGACTAAACTAAAGATTACTATATACAGTTCTAAAAGTGTGCAGTGCAGGTCAAATAAGATAAAAATACAATAATACTAAAAGTGTGTATCAGGATGTAGATATTGTACTATATACATTTTAAATAACAAAGATGGCTATGTACAGTTCCAAAAAAAAGTATGTGTGTAATGAGTAATGTGCAAGTAATTTTAGCAGTGCAAAATGCAATGTGCAATACGGTTAAAACGTTTTTTTTTCTTAAAACATGTTAAATAAATAATTTATTTTTTAAAAGTCAACTTGTCGGAAACTAATTTGAGGACTCTTGTTTCCCAGAGGAAAACTAAATATTTTCTACACATGGGACGTGATGTCAGCTATCGACACTAATAAGAGATGCGAGGGCTTTTACAGGACACAGACGTGAAGACGATGTACTGTGCAACTCAGACGTGAGTCAGGCTCAGTGGGAGATGACGTGAGAGAACGTGCGCGATCTCATTTCAGAACAATTCATTCGCACCCAACACGAAACCAAATTCTAAGCATAGCTGAATCCACGCAGTGTGTGGGAAGCACCTCCTCTTTCACACGATGAGTCTTAAAACAATGGAAACTGAATAAAAACTAAACGAAGCAGATCCATGCTACTCTACTCCTACCACACATGCTCCCTTCCTTCCTTCAATTCTTTCCTGAATCCCTGACTAACTCCTCCATCCTCCTTTCCTCCCTTCCTCAAACAGGGTGAATTAAGTGGTCAGAGAGGGAGAGAGAGAGAGAGAGAGAGAGAGAGAGAGAGAGAGAGAGAGAGAGAGAGAGAGAGAGAGAGCGAGAGAGAGAGAGAGGGAGATCGACAGAGTGAGATCGACAGAGAGAGACAGCAAGAGAGAGAGGGAGAGAAAGAGATAGAGAGAGGGAGGGAGGGAGGGAGGGAGGGAGGGAGGGAGACATATAGAGAGAGAGAGAGAGAGAGAGAGAGAGACAGAGAGACAGAGAGACAGAGATACAGAGTGAGATTGACAGAGAGAGACAGCAAGAGAGAGAGGGACAAAAAGAGATAGAGAGAGGGAGGGAGGGAGACATATAGAGAGAGAGGGAGGGATGGAGACAGAGACAGAGACAGAGACAGAGAGAGAGAGAGAGACAGAGTGAGATTGAGAGAGCAAGAGAGAGAGGGAGAAAAAGAGATAGAGAGAGGGAGGGAGGGAGACATATAGAGAGAGAGGGAGGGAGGGAGACATATAGAGAGAGAGAGAGAGAGACAGAGACAGAGAGAGAGAGAGAGAGAGAGAGAGAGAGAGAGAGAGAGAGAGAGAGAGAGAGAGAGAGAGAGACAGAGACAGAGACAGAGACAGAGAGAGAGAGAGACAGAGACAGAGACAGAGACAGAGAGAGAGAGAGAGACAGAGAGAGAGAGAGACAGAGAGAGATACTGTAGATGTATGAAGCCACTCACTGGACGGTCATGCGGGCCACAGACTCCAGGTAGCAGTACCCGGCGGCGGTAAAGTTGTCCTTGTAGCGGCCCATGTCCACGGCGTCCAGCCACTCCCCCACCGAGTTGAAGGCGGGGAAGGACGGTAGAGTCCTGTCGGCCAGCGTGATGGAGGAGCTGATCGTTCTAAAAGGGGACAGGGTGGGGGTGAAAAAGAACAGGGAGAGAAACAGAGAGGGAGAAAGAAAGCGAGGGAGGGAGGAAAAGAGGAGGCGATGGAGGGAGAGAAAAGAGAGGGAAGGAGAAAGAGAGAGGGAGAGAGAGCAATCAGACTGGACATCAATCAATTCGGGCACCCTTTACACAAAGTCCTCACGTAGAGTAGAATACCAAAAACAAAGCCTGGCTTCCCAGTGACCGTGGCCTCGACTTGGCCCATCTCAACTCTCCTTAGTACTAAATGGCTGCATTTATATAACAGCTTTTATCCAAAGCGCTTTACAATTTCGTTCCTCACATTTTACCCATTTCACTCACACACCGATGGCGGAGGCGACAACGCAAGGTGCCAACCTGAACATCGGGAGCAGTTACATTACATTTAGTCATTTAGCTGAACGCTTTTATCCAAAGCGACTTACAAGTTCTGTATGACAAGTCATCAGGAAGGGGCACAACTCTATCAGCTGAGTAACAATGTAAAATGTTGAGTGCGTAACAGTGTAGGTTAGTTTATTAGGACAAGTGTATGACAGTAAGGTTAGTTAGGGTTAGATTTTTTATTAAAGGGGAACTATCTTATAAATGGCCTTTTTGAGTGTTTAGCATTGTTTCCTAGCTATGTGAACTTATATTAATATGATCTATGTCTCAAAATTCTCATATTGGCGCATTCTTCCAATTCTCCTCTCACAATATTCACCCTCACTGAACTGAGTCGTTTGAAAATGTGCCTATATGTGATGTCATATAGTCACTGCTGCATGTTAATGTTCAGGCGACGACGACGCTCCGCAGTGGTTTAGGAGCCCAGGCTCAAAACAGCTCGAGATCTTGAGGTAGAAAAATGCTGTTTTTGAGGACTTGATTAGAAATACAAAACAATGAATAAAAAAAATATATATATTACAGAGGTGTTCCATAGACTCACAGGAATTGTGTAAAAGTGCCCAAATAGTGAAAGAAATAGTAAAATAGTTCCCCTTTAATTTCTTTTCATTTCAGATAATGGTTGAAGGGGTCAATTAGAGGTCAAGTGTCTTGCTCAAGGACACTTCGACAAGTTTTTTTTTTGATTGATTGAATACTTTATTTTGACACAATCGTAGGACAAACATGTGAAAAACAAACAATAACAGTGTCAACACGCTGGTCAAAAATGGATAAAACACAATAAAGCCAAGGCTTGTTTCCATTGTGGTCCATACATGGAACATAAAAGGCACACAAACACGACTGGACATGTACACTAGACAGGACACCCTAAAAATAAGAACAATAACACCTAACCTGAAAACTCATAGTCAACTAATGTTAAAAGAAAATCCGCAAACCCTTAAAAGCAACTCATGATAAAGAGAGATAAAAGCCAAGTTATGATAAAAGAGATAAAAACCATATTAAGACCAATTTGAGTTGCTGCTGAGCCATGTTTTTAGGGCGGAATCGAACGGGGAACCTCCGGATTACCAGACGACTGCTCTACCTCCTGAGCCACTGTCGCCCCACAATTAGTAGCCCCTGCGCCCCCCCCCCCCCCCCCCCCCCGTCTGTCCGTCCGTCCGGCCCACACGTACCTGCGGGCCAGGGTGGAGGAGCCGATGGCGTCGGGGGACCGGATGCTCTTGCTGAGGGCAGAGTGGATCTGGCTGAAGGTGGGCCTCTCCGTCCTCTCCTTCTGCCAGCAGTCCAGCATCAGCTGATGGAGGTGGGGAGGGCAGCTCACCGGAGCGGGCAGGCGGAACCCGTCCTCTATAGCCTTGATCACCTGGAGGTGGGGGGAGGGAGAGAGAGAGGGAGAGAGATAGGTTATCATGACAAAGTAGCCTGTGTGTTGTTGTTCCTGTCTAGCTACTTGTCTGGGAATGCCAGATAACAAAGCTATTGCCTAAGAAGAACAAGAAAGCCATTTCCCTCCAGAAAGAAGCCATCTAAACTCTAAAGAATACCCCATGCTGGGTTGTCTTCAGATGATCTTGTCAGTAATGGGACGGGAGTTTCAAACAGAATGGGAATCCTAACAACGACAGTATCCTGAAAAACCAAGATGAGCTTGCCCCGGAACCATCCCTCCCTCCCTCCCTCTCTCCCTTTCATCATCAAGCCAAACAGCATTCATAAAGCGCTCTTAGTTTTTTTTCTTCTTCGTTTCAACAACCTACAAACTCTCAAAAACAAAAAGCTTTGTTTTTTTTATCTCACCTAACTTATTATTTATTTTTTTGGTCTTTCATGGCCTCCTCCCCCCCAGACATGAAAATCCTACAAAACTGCTCAACTGGAAATACAAAACCACCTCTGCGATCTGCTAGCTTTCCATCTGCACACACACACACCTCTCTCCCTCTCCCTCTCTCTCTCCCTGCCTCTCTTGTCCGTCCGTCCGTCCATCCTTCAGTCCCTCCCTTCCTCCCTCCCCCTCTCTCTCTCTTTCATCATCAGGCCAAACAGCATTCATAAAGTGCTTTTTTGATGTTTGACATTTTCCATGTAATCAAACCGCGGGAAGTAAAGGGCATGCCGGATCACAGGTGGGCTCGGCTAACTGGCTAAGCGGCTGTTATGATGTATCTGTTTAATGCATCAATACCCCCCCCATCGCTCTACAGTACACGCTTGACCTTTGCCCTCTCATCTGGATAAAGTGTGTTTAATGTGACGAGAGGTGAGGAGAAGGGGCCGATATTGGTTAGAGCTGCCGAAAAAAACCACTTATATGGCGTCTGTTACGTAACTGCATTATGCAATATTCTTTTTGGACGTTCAATTTGGAAACGGTAACATGCTAATCCGTTTGGTTCCTACGACGCACCTCTCCGCACGGCGCTGCTGTGGCATTAGAATGTGACGAGGGTCACGTCGGGAGTGAATTTACATGATGGAGTGCTGGCTGCTTTAACGAACTATGCAAAGTTTTGCAAACACTCCCACCCGTGTACTTTAAAATACCGTTAAAGCCCGCCGTGTCGTCCACAATGCACTCCCCACGCGTTTCACCTCGCGCAGAGAACGTTTAACTTCCACTGAACTACTACATGTTCTGTTTCTCTCTACAGACAGGGGTGTAAAGTACTTGAGTAATTGTACTTCGTTACGATACTTAACTACTGTTTATGGGCATTTGTACTTTACTCAAGTATTATTAGGTGTGTATACTTGTACTTTTACTCAATTACATTTCAGAGAAAAAATACATACTTTTTACTCCTTACATTTAAAATGCAGACCTGCAAAGTACAAAGTACAAATCTCGCAGGTCCAACTATTTTAATTAGTATATTTGTTCCTCTGGTCGAACTGACGTTAACGTTATTAATCATGCGGCCGCACTTTATTTAAAAACAGCCAATCAAATCCCCATCAATGGAAAATGAACCCGCCCATACCCATGCTGATTGGTCCTTGTGCAAGACTAGAAAGCGGGGATCTTTGATTAAACACCTGCTATCAGAAGAATAGACAGTCAGGAAAAAAGTTTTAACTTTTTAGTACTTAAGTACATTTAAAAGTAGAAACTTTTTTACTTTTTTTGTTTTTAGCCAGATACTCAGACTTTTACTCGAGTACGATTTTGAGACGGTACCCATACTTTCACTTCAGTATAATTTCTGGGTACTTTTTACACCCCTGTCTACAGATGCATCAAAAGTAACCACGTCTTTGAAGGACTAAAGACGGGTGGAAGAAGTGACTTGGACAGAGAAGAAAAGGGGAAAGAGAAAAACACCCCGCTCCACTCGCGACTTGTAAATAACAGGCTTCCCACGGAATGCCGGCGGGGACCTATCGGCTCAGCCATCTCCTCAAGCCTCAAATAGCAACACTTTACATTTCCTGAAAGAAGCCGGCATATTTTTTTTCTGGAGGGATTTAGCCCTCCTTTAAGTGCAGTGTGGCACTCGGGGACGGGCAGGGGACGGGGAGGGCGACGGGGGGTTGGGGGCCAGAAGAAAGGGAGAGGAAAGGATACGTCCTTACGAGAAACAGGATTTGTCACGGAGCTCAATGGTGGACTTTAAGAGGAGACTTAAGGCCCTGCGGACGCCGACAGAGGCACCGCGGCTCCGCCGCTCTCTTAATAAGATCCAACGGCCTCGGCGGACCGAGAGGTGGAGGTTCAGAGAGGTGGAGGGAGCGGCAGGGAGCCAGCGGACGGGGGGAGGGAAGGGGAGGGGGGCACGGATGCCGATGGGAAAAAAAGAGAGAAACGAGCTGAAAGAAAGTGTGAAAGCAGCGGGGGGGAAATGGAACGAACGAATGACGAGACGAGAGGAGAGAAGATACTGTATGTAAGAGCCGGCGCTCCTTCTTCATGTGGTTTTTCCGGCGAGGACAGAGATCAAACACAGAGTCTCACCGGCTGCACGGCTGTCAAATATCAGGAAGACCATTAGCCACACCCACACACACGCACGCACGCACACACACACACACACACACACACACACACACACACAGACACGCACACGCACACACACACACACACACACACACACAATCAATCAATCAGATTTATTTATATAGCACATTTAACATGACACGTGTCAACCAAAGTGCTGCCTCATGGTGTCACTGTGCCTCATGGTGTCTCTGCGCCTCATGGTGTCACTGTGCCTCATGGTGTCTCTGTGCC
The DNA here is from genome assembly GCF_963971535.1 of Notolepis coatsorum. Lineage (NCBI taxonomy): Eukaryota > Metazoa > Chordata > Actinopteri > Aulopiformes > Paralepididae > Notolepis > Notolepis coatsorum. The sequence goes on along the minus strand of NC_140168.1, from coordinate 22,790,132 downwards.
TCATGGTGTCACTGTGCCTCATGGTGTCTCTGTGCCTCATGGTGTCACTGTGCCTCATGGTGTCACTGTGCCTCATGGTGTCACTGTGCCTCATGGTGTCTCTGTGCCTCATGGTGTCACTGTGCCTCATGGTGTCTCTGTGCCTCATGGTGTCACTGTGCCTCATGGTGTCTCTGTGCCTCATGGTGTCACTGTGCCTCATGGTGTCTCTGTGCCTCATGGTGTCACTGTGCCTCATGGTGTCTCTGTGCCTCATGGTGTCACTGTGCCTCATGGTGTCTCTGTGCCTCATGGTGTCACTGTGCCTCATGGTGTCACTGTGCCTCATGGTGTCTCTGTGCCTCATGGTGTCACTGTGCCTCATGGTGTCACTGTGCCTCATGGTGTCACTGTGCCTCATGGTGTCACTGTGCCTCATGGTGTCTCTGTGCCTCATGGTGTCACTGTGCCTCATGGTGTCACTGTGCCTCATGGTGTCTCTGTGCCTCATGGTGTCACTGTGCCTCATGGTGTCACTGTGCCTCATGGTGTCACTGTGCCTCATGGTGTCACTGTGCCTCATGGTGTCACTGTGCCTCATGGTGTCACTGTGCCTCATGGTGTCACTGTGCCTCATGGTGTCACTGTGCCTCATGGTGTCACTGTGCCTCATGGTGTCTCTGTGCCTCATGGTGTCACTGTGCCTCATGGTGTCTCTGTGCCTCATGGTGTCACTGTGCCTCATGGTGTCACTGTGCCTCATGGTGTCACTGTGCCTCATGGTGTCTCTGTGCCTCATGGTGTCACTGTGCCTCATGGTGTCACTGTGCCTCATGGTGTCACTGTGCCTCATGGTGTCACTGTGCCTCATGGTGTCTCTGTGCCTCATGGTGTCACTGTGCCTCATGGTGTCACTGTGCCTCATGGTGTCTCTGTGCCTCATGGTGTCACTGTGCCTCATGGTGTCACTGTGCCTCATGGTGTCTCTGTGCCTCATGGTGTCACTGTGCCTCATGGTGTCTCTGTGCCTCATGGTGTCACTGTGAGTAATTGTGGGTCAACAATGACACCTAGGCTTGACCAGGGAGGACAGGTTGCCAAGGCTGTTGGTAAGGGTGGTGACAGCGTCTGGGGGACCGAAGAGGATTATTTCGCATTTATTTCGCACTTACGTCCTGGTTGCCCATGTCCCAATAAGGCCTCTCTCCGTAGGACATGACCTCCCACAGGACGATCCCGAAGCTCCACACGTCTGAGGCAGAGGAGTAGCGATGGTACTGGATCGCCTCCGGAGCCGTCCATAATACCACACTTTTCCCCCCGTGCTGGAGGAGAGAGAGAGAGGGGGGAGAGGGGGGGTGAGAGAGAGAGAGGGGGAGAGAGAGAGAGAGAGAGAGAGAGAGAGAGAGAGAGCGAGAGAGAAAGAGCGAGAGAGAGAGAGAGAGCGAGAGAGAGAGAGAGAGAGAGAGAGAGAGAGAGAGAGAGAGAGAGAGAGAGAGAGAGAGAGAGAGACACACACACACGGAGACACACACAAACAGAGAGATACAGAGAGAGACAGAGACGGAGATTTAAAATTCCTACAAGAGAAGCTTTGAAAGTCTCCAGTGTGAAGACACTTTTTGGACGGATCAAAAGCTGGAGAAAAATATATATTTTGAGGAGGGAATACGGTGTCTTTACTTGAAAGTTGAAACATCAAATAAAAACTACGTGGGAACAACCGCTCCCTTTGATGACGGCGTATTTTCATGGAGATCACGTGCAACAAATCACAACAACACCGCTGAAACGCCGCGGGAGCACAGCGAGGATATTACTCGGCGCGCGAGGACACGGCGAAGAAGGTGACTTCTCTCTGCTCCTTGGAACGCAGACTTGTTGAGACACGTCACGGCTATATAACACGCAGTAACTTACTATAGTTTGCCTTTGTATGGGCAGTACTGATGATGTCGATGATTTCAGTCGGTTGAGAAAATTATTGTTCACGAAAACAAGTAACAACAGCTAATTCAGAACTTTCTCAACCCACTGTGAATCGGAATACAGTGTGTGTGTGTTTCACTCCAGCGTTTATAAACCTTCTCGACCAAAAAACAAACCTTCCACGAAAAAACGCAGCAAACTCAAATTAAAAACTCATGTTTACCAGTTGTCTGGTGTTAGTCCCTGTATCAAGAACTCTAGTCAATTAACTAGATTAACTGTGGTGGGGGCTGCCCATTTGTGTACGTTTGGATCACTGACAAGGGCTTTAACACTATGACGACCGGACAGCAGATAGTAAACAAACCGATGTACTTTCTAAGAGCGTTATATATCATTTATAGTATTGCTATCTGTCCATTCTCATTGTCACTTGAGTGCATAAACCGTGCCTTCATAATGGCTTAAAGAAAATAAAAATCCATCGGTTGGTTGTCATTTTATAGCGTCGTGAATATAAGGTTTATCGCACTTTTCGTCTCGTCTTTTTTCCCGGGAGCTAGATAATAGGCTAAACGTTTGGCGCCGTTATATCAAACGCCATTTCTGCTGTGTATATATACGAATGAAATAAAACAAACTGCGTAGCATCCGGACTATTACAGAGCATCTATGGATGAAATGGGGGCGGCGGGGAACGCCGATTACTATTATTGATTACCAATACAGTGTGCGTTCAATATAGCATTTTCATTGACCGATCACGTTAGGTTATAAAACAATGTCCAATCCAGCTGTAATCTGGGGTAATATTATCCTACCGTCAGGCCATGTGATCACCGGCAGCATTTCCTCACCAGTCATCGGATTCTGGTAGATCGATATGCACATTGGCTAATCATAAATCCCATTATTCCACGCTGAAAAAAACGCTTGTCAAACTGATCCAAGATGGAGGATGTTCGGCTGGGATCAAGGAACTATGATCCGCCCACAGAACTGTAGTTTGCATTTTTTTTTTAATCACATAATGATACTGCAGTGGAGCGATGGCGCCCCTAAGTGGGTGTGGCCGGTACTGCATGTTTTACGAAAATCAAATATGTGAAAAGATGCTGGTAGTGGATCGGGTACCTAAGAAGCGTTATAAATATGGAATAAAACAATAACAACTCGTCACGTATATACTCGTGGCTCTGGTCCACAACGCTCTTTTTCGAAACACGTATATACTCGTTCTCGGACGGCATAGTGTTAACTAAGAAACCACATGATGAAAACACATGCGACGTGCCCTTCTTTTAACACTAGCACAGCCATGGAGAAAATGCCACTAATTCCCGCCAGGAACGGGTCAGATGACCCGACAGCTTATATGAGAAATATGAGAAAAATAAACAGTGGAAACTATATAATTACCTCTGAATATAAAAATATGAGGTTTACCACAATGAAATGTAGGTTTGATTGACATACATTTTTTATTATTAAAAAAATATAATAATTTTTTTGGATGGAAGAGCCACACATCGACGGGCAAAGAGCCACATGCGGCTCGCGAGCCACGGGTTGGCCACCCCTGCGCTAGATGCTCGCAAAGTGCTGTGACTTTCGTCTGTTCCAACGGCCCATATGTGGAATAACGTTCTAATTACATTTTCCTGAAGTCATTTTGAAATTTCAGAAACCATGCCAGATAAAACGATCTATACTTTTAGGAAAAGTCATTGAGTGACAGAGCTGGAGCTCGACCGAGTGACGAGGATACATTTATTGAAAATGCCTAGGGGTCATGTGACCCCTTGTCGGCTGTGCTAGTGTTAAGAAACCACATGATCAAAACACATGCAACATTCTTTTAACCCCTGTGGTGCTGGTCTTACCAGAGTGGTGTAGATGGCCTCTATCTTGTCGTCCTGTAGAGGCCTGAAGCCAGACACCTTGCAGCCCAGGTTGGAGTTCACCAGCACCTGGAGAACCACAGGTTCCATCACATGACGTTAGGTTACACACACACGCACGTGTAACCCAGGTTTCAGATTCATAACTATTTAGTTATAGGAATATAAATAGTTAATGCCATTGAATAAGAACATAAATAGTTAATGCTATTGTGTAAGAACATAAATAGTTAATGTTAGGTCGCTTTCACATATAGTTTTGGTGGACTCGGTGCGGTTCTGGTGGTGAAGTTGCAACATTGTTGCATTCTTCATTTGGTTCGCCTGCGTTCACACTAAAATCTGTGAGGCGCACCCTATGCACCGAACTATCTGAACAATGTCACGCGGTCGAAAAGGGCGCTCGTCTATTGGACACAATGGAGAGTGGAAATCCCTCCCTTTCAGGAAGTGAAATGCGCGTCAACACAAACTGCGTGAGCGTGATAGTAGCAGAGACGTGGCATTGATCCATCGTTCGATTATAATTCCCATTACCGCCATCCTCTCGCTAAACAACTTGTACACCTCGTTGTTTTTGTGAGTGCCCACATTCCCCACAAGCAGCTGTTTTATTTGGTCTTCAGCCCCCCAAGTCTGTCCACGAGACATGTTTACACAGTGTGCTTGTTTTGCAGTGAATGCGCACCGCGGTAATATTAATAATAATAACAGCTGTGTTTTTTTTCTTCCTTGTTCTACCCCAAGATGCACAGTAGATAGATAGATAGATGCAGTGTGCTTGTTTTGCAGTGAATGCACGCCGTGGTAATATTAATAATAATAACAGCTGTGTTTTTTTTCTTCCTTGTTCTACCCCAAGATGCACAGTAGATAGATAGATAGATAGATGCAGTGTGCTTGTTTTGCAGTGAATGCGCGCCGCGGTAATAATATACCCAAGATGGTTTATCAGGTGACTTCCTACGTTTGGTTCGATGAAGCCGAACCGAGACCTACGTTTTCAGGCGGACCAGAGTTCGCCTGCTTGGTCCGCGGACCGAGTTCGATGCGCATTCACACAAACCCGAAAAACCGGACTATCGAATTCTGGTCCGAAAGTCCGGACCAAACAGCCCCTGTGTGAAAGCGACCTTATTGGGTTATATGTATATTCATATGAGATTAGCAATGTTTTGACCAAATCCTTTGAATTGCCTCACTGTCCCTTTAAGTTACCTCATGACGCGAGATACGGCAGGTGAGCCTTGCCATACGGCAGATGAGATTATAGATTGACGGAAGCTGACGCAGCTGAATGCTGATTGAGCCGAGATGAACTAGCGCCACGAAATAGTTATCAAACAGTCATAAAAGATTCCCCCAGTTACAAAACCGAAGAGGTTGTTGCAGTTAAAGAGCATACCACTTCCGGAAGCGGTTTTGGTGAGTTTCATCAATATTGTGCTGTTTCATTGTCGAATGTACAAAATCGCTAGCTCAATGCTAATCAGCTAATAATGTAGCTTCATCCTGAGTCATGCTAGCGAAGCTCCAAGCTCAATTTGGTTAAATGAAAACTAGAAAGAAACCATTTCAGAAGTACTTAAAATTGTATTGATATGCTGTATGATAAGAAGATGGTCTATATACATTTTGACTGCTTTTGAGAGTTTAATATGGAATGTGAGGAATGTTCCCATATGCTAGTGCACTTTAGCCTAATTTAGCATAAGTCAAATGGACATTCCCACGTGCTGTGATAAGGTAGCCTACTTTAGCTTAGCATAGCTAAAAGTAGCCTGATTGACTGTTCATTCTAAAAGCAATGAAAAGATGATAAAGCAATAAAAGATGGCAAATAGCTTTTATTTTCTGAATGCCTGTATAACGCAGGCCAGGTTTTTCTAGCACCCCGTTCCACCCCCGGGAAGAGTTCCCAGGAGTCCAGACTGACCACCACTCATCACGTGTGCCCACGCGGGATGAGGCAGTGTGCCGGACCGACACAAGATGGCGAGCCAACCCACTGAACCTCAGATCTAGATCAGGGCTATACCCGGCGCCTGATCTGTTACCCCTGTTGCCTCAACAGCCTAGTAGGATTGTGAATTACCTTCCTCATTCCCAGTGAGGAAGTGGATCAGGAATTAACGAACTAATTGAACTTGAGTCACAAGAACTTCCAAGGACCATCATATCCTTTTCTATGATACGAACTGATTGAACGAGAGCACAAGGACTTCCAAGGGCTTTTGACCCCGTTTCAACTTTTGTATTTTGATATTGTATTTTGTATTTGATTGATGCACATTGTATATATATGGGTACTGGTATTTCTCCTGTAAGAAAGGAGAGTTAAAGGGTAAATGCACCCAGTAAGATACTTGAACCACTGATATTTCTCCTGTAAGAAGGGAGAGTTAAAGGGTAAATGCACCCAGTAAGATACTTGAACTACTGATATTTCTCCTGTAAGAGGGAGAGTTAAAGGGTAAATTCACCCAATAAGATACTTGAACCACTGATGTTCTCCTGTAAAGAGGACGAGTTAAAGGGTCAATGCACCCAGTAAGATACTTGAATCTCACTGATAACATATTGATTATAGTTGAATCGCTGATGGTTCTCCTGTAAAGAAAGATGGTTTAAAGGGTAATTTCACCTGATAAGGTATTTGCATTCCTATAACCTTGAATATTTCTACTGGTACTTTGCAAAGGAAGAGTTTAAAGGGTCATTTCACCTAATAAGGTACTTGCATTCCCTGCACATGTAAAGGTTTAAATTAATATGTTTAAACACTTACCTATTGAAATGATAAACTGATATAGAGTTTACTGAATGATAAACTGTTATAGAGTTTACTGATGTGCAATTGCAGAAGAAAGATAATGAATTACTCACAAAAAAGGGATACATCTAATGTCCAACTTTAAACCTAGCTTTTAGCTAGTGATAACCTCAGAGACGTCTGAACCGAACCAAATGTGTTGATCCAATCAACCTAGAACCTGATATCGAACTAACCCTCCTGAAAGAAGGAGTGGTTAATGAAAGAACCTAAAAGGGATACTTCACTTTACCTCACTGTCACTGTATGTATTGCAATTGTCTAGCTAGCGCGCTTGTTGTGAATAAATTACCGGTCACTGTTATTATAACCTTGCCTCTGGTCTACTATTCCTTTAGTTGTGTATATTACTCCTCTTCTCATTTGAACCTAGAACTGGTCCGTGGCGAACAGCTGTTACTGTTAGTGACACAAGTGCTACACATGCACGCACGCACGCACGTTATTTTGAGAAAAATTCAAGTCGAAATAAACAATACATACAAAAAAAAACATTCATGCCTAATGGTTCTTTCCTATTGGTACAACAAATAATAGCAAATACAACACACAATTAATGCGTTAATTGCAAGCATTTGACGCCTGCTTTGATGTGGTAATATTATGTAAATGGTATTGTTAATATTCAAATGTGATTCAAATGTGTCTAATTTCAGCCTATTAATAGTCGAATGGTACCTTTCTTACACACAACACATGCGCGCACACAAACACACACACACAGACATAAACACACACACACAGACATAAACACGCACAGACAGACATAAACACGCAGGCAGGCAGGCAGGCAGGCAGGCAGGCAGGCAGGCAGGCAGGCAGGCAGGCAGGCAGGCAGGCAGGCAGGCAGGCAGGCAGGCAGGCAGGCAGGCAGGCAGGCAGGCAGGCAGGCAGGCAGGCAGGCAGGCAGGCAGGCAGGCAGGCAGGCAGGCAGGCAGGCAGGCAGGCAGGCAGGCAGGCAGACATCCCCTACCTTGTGTGCGGCCAGCCGTCGGTGGACAAAGCCCATTTCAGTCAGATATTTCATCCCTGAAGCCACTCCAGTCAACATGTCCATCAGCTGCATTATAGTCAACTGACCCTCGTGTTTCTAGAGGAGAGGAGAGGAGAGGAGAGGAGAGGAGAGGAGAGGAGAGGAGAGGAGAGGAGAGGAGTGGAGACAATGAGAGGAGGCGAGGCGAGCCGAGACGAGACGAGACGAGACGAGAGGAGAGGAGGAGACAAGGAGATGAGAGGAGACAATGAGAGGAGGAGAGGAGATGAGAGAAGAGGAGATGAGAGAAGAGGAGAGGAGATGAGAGGAGAGGGGAGGAGACACAGAGAGGAGAGGAGAGGAGACAATGAGAGGAGAGGGGAGGAGAGGGGAGGAGAGGAGACAATGAGAGGAGAGGGGAGGAGAGGGGAGGAGAGGAGACAAGGAGAGGAGAGGAGACAAGGAGAGGAGAGGAGACAATGAGAGGAGAGGAGAGAAGAGGAGAGGGGAGGAGAGGAGACAAGGAGAGGAGAGGAGATGATAGGATAGGAGACAAGGATAGGAGGAGAGGAGACAAGGAGAGGAGAGGAGATGATAGGATAGGAGACAAGGATAGGAGGAGAGGAGACAAGGAGAGGAGAGGAGACAAGGAGAGAAGATGAGAGGAGAGGAGAGTGGAAGGGAAGAAAGGAGAGGAAGAACAGACAGGAGAATAGAAGAGGAAAGGGAGTAGGGGGCAGGATATGAGAAGGGAGGGAGGGAGGGAGGGGGGGAGAGAGAGAGAGAGAGAGAGAGAGAGAGAGAGAGAGAGAGAGAGAGAGAGAGAGAGAGAGAGAGAGAGAGAGAGAGAGAGAGAGAGAGAGAGAGAGAGAGAGAGAGAGAGAGAGATCAGAGGCAAGAACGCAGATTAAAGGAAATGACAAGACAAGGACACACATCTCGGTTCTAATGGTATCATCTTGTGCTCACAAAGCCAAATCTCTTTATACGCCGAATGAAAACAAACATTAATTCAAATGATTACAACCACTGCTGGTTAGGGTGCAGTGGGCACAATAACACTTTATGAAGCTTATAGCTTAGAGACAAAAAAGAACGCTCCATTTGTGCAGTTAATTATGGACATTTAGTTTATTACTGTAATCTGTTTTTTATTTTTCATACTATAATAATAGTTTTCTGTGAATGCTCAAGATTCAGGGAGTGGATAAAAGCCCAATGTTATTGTTCTAAAGGGCAGCCATTTAATCCATTATTCATTATGGCATCAAATGGTTTGGTAACATCTGTCCATTAAACTCAAATCACAACTTCCAAAACCTGATCAGAAGGGCTGGACATTTTGTTTTATAAAGAGATATTTGAGGAGACAGTGAGGAGACGGGGCCTTAGAGTCACCTTTGACCCCAAACCACATCCTTCACAAAGAGGATGAGCTGGTGCAAAGGGGATGTTGTGGCTCTTATTGGAGCACATGTGCAATATGTCGATGTAGCGCAATGTGCAATATGTTGGCGTAGGGCAATGTGCAATATGTTGGTGCGTAGGGCAATGTGCAATATGTTGGTGTGTAGGGCAATGTGCAATATGTTGGTGCGTAGGGCAATGTGCAATATGTTGGCGTAGGGCAATGTGCAATATGTTGGTGTAACGGAGGTACCGCAGTATATCCACAGTCACGAGGTACAAGTCGTGAAGTGGCTGTGGACGTTAAGCGGTACTGCAAGTAAACTCACTCCCCAGAGGCATCCAGACCCGGAAGCAAGAAGTTAATTCACTTCTTGCTTAGTGGTCTGTGATGCCGCCCGCGACGCGGGCGTCCGGGGTTCAACTCCCACTCAGGGCGATCCCTTAACAGGGGTCGAATCGACTAAACACAACGCAACAAGATCACACCGGCTACATTGGTGCGTAGGGCAATGTGCAATATGTTGGTGTGTAGGGCAATGTGCAATATGTTGGTGCGTAGGGCAATGTGCAATATTCTTGTGTATGTTGTGTAAGGTGTATATGGATGTGTGTGTGTGATATTGTTTGATTGTACATGTATACAGATTAGGGGTGTAACGGTACACAAAAACCACGGGTGCTGGTACGTACCTCGGTCTTGAAGTCAAGGTTCGGTACGGGTTTTCGGTACAGTGGTACAAAGTTTGGCTTTCCATGTTCCACTCAGGGGTGATGTAGTGTGCAGTAACTAATTGTACTTGTAGGGTTGTCAACGAATATTCTATATTGAAATTAATAATCGACTTGTACATTTAATTTTTTTAATAATAATAATTATATTAGATTGTGAAAAAAACAGCCCCCGGTGGGCGGTCGTTAGTGGTTAACATACCGCTGTATTCGTTCGGTACACACTACACAGCCGTCGTTTGGTACAGTACGGTACACACTGAAGCAGTTCGGTACGGATACGTGTTCCTTTACACCCCTAATACAGATATCTTGTGTGTATATGGAGAAGCTGTGTGTGATACTGCATGTTCACTATAGTTTGATTGTACATGTATACAGATATATTGTGTGTGATACTGCATGTTCACTATAGTTTGATTGTACATGTATACAGATATATTGTGTGTGATACTGCATGTTCACTATAGTTTGATTGTACATGTATACAGATATATTGTGTACAGTATATGGAGTGTGCTGCTACATCACCCGTGTCTCTCAAACGCCACAAAACTACATTTATTTGACCTTTATTTTACCAGGTAGTCACTTGAGATCAATGTATCCTAAAGGGAGATAATGAAGGCTAATCTAACCTTAGAGAACACGGGAGGTTATTAGAACAACACTACGCTTTGTTCAAGAGCACAGGAAAAATACCACGATGATGATGATGAGGCTTAATCTGGTCAGGACTCAGGAGATGATGTACAAAGGAGTCATGACCATGAAACTGGGGCAGGTTAGCAGGCACACACACAGGCACACAGGCACATACAGATACACAGGCACACAGGCAAACACACACTTACCCTGAGGAAGGAATCCAGCGATCCGTTGGACATACTCTCCACCACGATCATCATGGTGTTACCTAGAGAGAGAGAGAGATAGCTTTGAGTGGAGAAGCTATTGTGCCATCCCTCACCCAGTGAAGTGTAGAGGAGCTGTGCAGTGCCTCAGCAAGTGTAATGACCCTCTACGCGCACACACACGCACACGCACGCACGCACGCACACGCACACGCACACACACACACACACACACACACACACACACACACACACACACTCTATGCCCAAGCAGCACAGATGGCCAGAGTCCAGCAGGGCATTGCAATTCACAAAGGAATAATATAATATACTGCAGGAGACATAACAATGAAGAGAGAGGATGATGAGAGAGAGAGAGAGAGAGAGAGAGAGAGAGAGAGAGAGAGAGAGAGAGAGAGAGAGAGAGAGAGAGAGAGAGAGAGAGTAGAGAGAGAGAGAGAGAGAGAGAGAGAGAGAGAGAGAGGAGAGAGAGAGAGGAGAGAGAGAGAGAGAGCAAGAGCAAGAGAGAGAAATAGAGAGGACAGAATGTACGTGTCTGTGCGTGCGCATATATATGTACTGTATGAGTGAAGCGAAGTGTTTGGTGGAGTAGAGTAAGTCTGGCAACTACAATCGGTCTCTCTCCCTTCCGTCCACAGTCCACACACAGTAATACAGTTCAACCTTTCAGTCCTGTTTATAGGAGCGACTGGGGCTGTAAGTGTCTAATAAATAGACCCAATCAGTCTCCCATTGGCTGCTGGACCAACAATATTCATTCACATCCACAGCCGCTCTGCTCTGCTCTCCAGGTGCAGACTCATTACCACTAACTACAGCCTCCACCTGACCTCTGACCTCTCTTCACCTGACCTCTCTTCACCTGACCTCTGACCTCTCTTCACCTGACCTCTCTTCACCTGACCTCTGACCTCTCTTCCTAACTACAGCCTTCACTACAGTGAGGTTAACACCCCCCCTCTCACCCTGACTGAGGTTAACTCCACCCCCTCTCAACCCTGACTGAGGTTAACTCCACCCCTCTCACCCTGACTGAGGTTAACTCCACCCCCTCTCACCCTGACTGAGGTTAACTCCACCCCTTTCACCCTGACTGAGGTTAACACCCCCCCCTCTCACCCTGACTGAGGTTAACACCCCCCCTCTCACCCTGACTGAGCTTAACAACACCACCCCTCTCAACTAGGGATGAGCTCGATTAATCGATTACTCGTAGCTATGAGAAAAATCGATCTTAAATTATTAATAATTTCTATGAAAAAAAAAATTATACATATACATATCTGTTTCACATGTATGTGTAATATTCTAACTGTTTGTTGGTTTCCTTAAACATATACGTGAATGAACAAAATTATGTTTAAAAAAATTGTATTTGAGTTTTTTTCCCCCCTTTACGAGTAATACACGATCACTTGAGTATAGCATGCGATCAATCGATCTGGATTTTTATTTAAAATGCCCATCCCTACTCTCAACCTGAGTGAACTCCTTCCGATTTGGGGCGGGATTTGGGTCAGTCTCTTACGATTGAGGTGGTTACATGAGGCATTTAAATTATTCAGATTATTAGTGGAATATTAGGGTCTGTGTAAACAGCTATTGACACCATGGGAATGTGTATTTGGGGCTAAAGATGACTGAACACTCTGAAGGAAATAAAATAATTGCACTCTGCAGAGACTCACCCCTGTATACCTCATGTTTTTACCTGTACTCTCGTAACACCAGGCTATACAACACATTGTGTAATGCTTTGAGTTAAGTCACACTGTTAATTTATTATGTTTCTATCTGGCAGTCTTTTAGTTTTGTTATTTCTGTTTATTTATGTTTTGTCTCCTCCCTTTTGTATTTTTTGTATGTCTGTTCTTGTTTACATAAAACTGAAAATAAAGTATTAAAAAAAAAAAAAAAAAAAAGATGACTGAAAACTGGCCATTGTATGGTGGAAAAGAGACCTGGGCCCTATTCCCCATACCTGGTTCAACTAAGTCGATCAAAAGTCCCATTATCCAGATTCAATTAACCCGATGTTTGAATCCGGGCTTTCCCTGTTCCTCGAACGCTGTTTCAGTCTTGTTAATTCGAACCAGACTTGATACTCAGGGTAATCCTGATTTTCTAACGGCATTGATTGATTGATTAATTTAAAACTTTATTAACAGATTGCAGAATGGGTACAATACAGTAACGGCTCAATAGCCTCGCCGACAAGTTAAATGCATATCTATAGGCAAATTTTAAGTCCCTCATTACCCCAATCAATCAGATTATATTTCTTTAAATGTGCCTGCTGGCAGTAGGCTTAATGGAATGAATAATCGAATGAGATCTTGCTAGGAAAAATAATTAGTTCAACTCTTTCAGAATAAGTAGATACAAACAAGCCCAAAGAGTATCTTATTGATACAAAATAATAGATACTTATGAGGATATCTGTACTGTATGCGCTCGGCTTAGGTATCATGTACATTATATATAAATACATAGTTCCCAAAGTTTTCAAGGCGTGACCACCGAAATAATGGGAGAGGGAGTTGGAGGCTCTACAGTTTCACTATTAATCAGGTTTTAATCTGTTTCGGACATCATCCATACTGTACATGCATTGAATTGATTAACCTTTGGTTTATACCAGTGACACCTCATGTTCATCATCAGATAACAGCAGTGATGGGAATAACGGCGCTATAAGTAATGGCGTTACTAACGGCATTAGTTTTTTCAGTAACGAGTAATCTAACGGATTACTCTTCCAATCTTAATAACGCTGTTAGCGTTACTGCAAAAAAATGCGGGCGCGTTACTATGAATGAACCTGTTTCTTTCATCAGACAGATCTCTGCGCCGAGAGGCAATAATATGTTCTTCCTTGTTTAGTGGGCAGTGCGCGAGCCAAGCATACATGCTGACGATTGGCTGAGGTTGAATAAAATGTCATGGTAAGCCAATCAGAGGTGAAGGTGGGCGGGTGTCTAAAGCATCGAGAGTCTGACACACAGCGCGACAAGACAAGCGATCACTGATCAGTCAGCATGAGACCGCGGTCCGTGTAGTGTACGTTTTGAGCCCAAATAATCCAAAACGAATCCAACGAACAACACAAGCGACTCAGTCAACATGAGACCGCGGGTCCATGAGCGTTTTGTGTTCACTCTTTGCAGCGCAGGGCACTGAGTGGCTCTACTGCAGTGCCGACAGCCTTATCAACAGTGCTGCACTTCCTGGCTTAATAGCACAGGCTTCAGGTATGTCATTGCATGTCTTAAATGTCATGATTAGATTAGTTTAGATGATTCGATTAGATTCTTATATCTGTATGTTGTGTATGTCATTGATTGATTGATTGACAAGTTTATTAACAGATTGCAGAATGGGTACAGTAAAGTACAGCTCAATACATACAATTGTTAAGGGGATGCAGACCAGAGAAAGACTTTCGTCATAAATGTCATGAATTGAAAATGGGGGACCCTGATGTAAACAAGACGAAACTCTTTCTCTGGTCTGCATCCCCTTAACAATTGTGTGTATTGAGCCGTACTGTATTGTACCCATTCTGCAATCTGTTAATTAAAATGTTCAATCAATCAGTATATATTTGTTATTTATTTTTGCTTAACAAGCATAATTTAATGTTGCCCAGTTGTGGCCTGTTGAGGGGCAATACATATCAAAAGTTCCAAAACATCTATTCTGTTTGTATTTGTATGATCCACTATATAAACATAGTAATTATAATATCTACATACATGGCATTTGATTGGAGGCTAGTCTCACTTTGTCCCACAGCAACATTAAAATAGTTTAGATTTGTGTATGTTGTTTATGTAAAAAAAAATCTTGAAAGTAACGCAATAGTTACTTTCTGAAGTAACTAGTTACTTTTATAATTTGTAACTGAGTAAGGAATTTAGTTACTTTTTGGAAGAAGTAACTAGTAACTGTAACTAGTTACTTTTTTAAAGTAACTTGCCCAACACTGGATAACAGTGATTGAACAGATAAAAATGTTCTCAAATTAATTCATTCAAACGTCAAAGGCTCATTCAATTTCTCAAATCCGTCAAACAGCGCATCTCATCAGACATTTTAATCCCATTTACAATATCACAATAACGTGTGAGTGACAGTGATACAACTCAACAATCCACAGATTCAGATTCCTCGTAATTAATATCCACAGACCACAGTCCACACATAAAGATGCTTCAATTTATGCTTGAATGAAACACAATCCCGGCGCTCCATTAAGCAAATACATCAACAGCAAAGAATATGAAACTAATCAGAGCCAAACGCCCGATAGGTTTCATTCATTAAAAATATCCCTGAGGGATTCACATTCGCAATGCTCCGCATTATTAAAATAACCACATAGTGTGTCACGACGCGCGAGCGCCATATCCATATAACTATGACGTGCATTTCAAAAGCCCCCTCTAGAAAAACAAAGCACAAAACATAATTCAGAATGGTATAATGGGATCTAGACTGTGAGAAATATTTCAGGAAGGGAGCTGGCATTTATTTTTGCGAGGGCATGGCCATGGTTTATCCAGCTAACTGAACTTAACCCTGCCCTCGACAGGTTCAAACTTTCTGATATGTTGCCATAGTGATTTAGAAAATCCGACGGCGGGGAACGGAAAGGTCTGGCTTAAGTCAAGCTATCCTGAAGAGTATCCGGCTAACTCAGTTAGCCAGGTACGAAGAACAGGGCCCAGATCACTGATACATTCACACTTACACAATACCCCCAAAATCAGTTTCCTGTGACGTCAATGACCCCTCCCCTTTTTAAATGTCTTCCTAGTCGGTTATGGCACACATCAGCACATGGCCCCTGCAGGGTGTTTAGAGACTACAGGGATTCGTCTCTTCTAATGATGCTCCCTGTGGTGTGGAGGATGGGGAGAGAGGGAGGAGGAGGGGAGAGGGGAGGAGAGAGGAGGAGGAGAGAGGGGAGGAGGAAGAGGGGAGGAGGAGGAGAGAGAGGAGAAGGAGAGAGGGGAGGAGGAGGAGAAGAGAGGGAGGAGGAGGAGGAGGAGAGAGGGGAGGAGAGGAGGAGGAGAGAGGAGGAGGAGAGAGGGGAGGAGGAGGATAGAGGGGAGGAGAGGAGGAGAAGAAGGGAGAGGAGGAGAGAGGAGGAGAGAGGAGGAGAGGAGGAGGAGAGAGGGGAGGAGTGGAGGAGGGGAGAGGGAGGAGGAGGAAGGAAGAGGGAGAGAGGGGAGGAGGAGAGAGGAGGAGGAGAGAGGGGAGGAGGAGAGAGGGAGGAGGAGGAGAGAGGGGAGGAGGAGAGGGGAGGAGGAGGAGGAGGAGAGAGGGAGGATGAGGAGGAGAGAGGGGAGAGGGGAGGAGAAGGTTGAGAGAGGGGAGAAGGAGAGAGGGGAGGAGAAGAGGAGGAGAGAGGGGAGGAGAGAGAGGGGAGGAGGAGGAGGAGGAGGAGGAGGAGGAGGAGGAGGAGGAGAGAGGGGAGGAGAAGAGGAGGAGGAGGAGAGAGGGGAGGAGAGAGAGAGGGGAGAGGGGAGGGGGGAGGAGAAGAGGAGGAGGAGGAGGAGAGAGGGGAGGAGGAGAGAGGGGAGGAGAAGAGGAGGAGGAGAGAGGGAGGGAAGGAGGAGGAGGAGAGAGGGGAGGAGGAGGAGAGAGCGGAGGAGGAGGAGGATGGAGAGGATGAGGAGGGGAGAGGAGGGATGGGGAGAGGGGGAGGAGGAGAGAGGGAGGAGGAGGAGGAGGAGGAGAGAGGGGAGGAGGGGAGAGGAGGATGGGGAGAGAGGGGAGGAGGAGGAGGATGGAGAGGGAGGATGGAGAGAGAGGGGAGGAGGAGGAGAGAGGGAAGGAGGAGGAGAGAGGGGAGGAGGGGAGAGGAGGAGGGGGAGAGGAGGATGGGGAGAGAGGGGAGGAGGAGGAGAGAGGGAAGGATGAGGAGGAGAGAGGGTAGGAGGAAAGAGGGAGGGAGGAGGAGGAGGAGAGAGGAGGATGGAGAGAGAGGGGAGGAGGAGGAGAGAGGGAAGGATGAGGAGGAGAGAGGGTAGGAGTGAGGAAGTGTGTGTGTGTGGTGTGTGTGTGTGTGTGTGTGTGTGTGTGTGTGTGGTGTGTGTGGTGTCGGGGGGTAGATTGGCGTTTAGGTGAGATGGGAGAGGGAAGGGAGGACAGAGAGATGGGTGCAGATGGGAGAGAGGAGAGGAGGAGGAGGTGTTGTTTGTGTGTGTGTGTGTGTGTGTGTGTGTGTGTGTGTGTGTGTGTGTGTGTGTGTGTGTGTGTGTGTGTGTGTGTGTGTGTGTGTGTGTGTGTGTGTGACTTATGCAAACATGCCAAATATCGAAGCAAGCAGGTGTGTGGGCACGTTTCTGTGGTGGATGAGAGTTAAGTGAAGAGGCGGGCAGGTGCGTATGTGTCCGAGGTACTGGGTGTGTATCAGTGTGTGTGTGTGTGTGGTGTGTGTATCAGCCCCCGTATGTATACTCAGATCACG
>NC_140168.1:22752424-22772825 GCF_963971535.1 Notolepis coatsorum | reverse complement strand
TGCGTGTGTGTGTGTGCGGTGTGTGTGTGTGTGTGCGTGTGTGTGTGTGTGTGTGTGTGTGTGTGCAAAAGAGCGATAGGCAGCAATAGAGAAAAGCATCTGAATGACTGTCTGATTAAATGTGTCAGTCAGTACGTGGTGTGAGCGAGAGACGGGGAGCGAGAGGGAGGGATGGAGGAGGAGGGGAGGGAGGGATGAAAAGAGTCCGTCTCTCTCTCTCTCTCCGTCTGACAGTAAAAGCGACTGCTGGATCAACATCATCTACCTGCGCAGCGCAGGAACCACTCTGTCTCTCCGACTGACGAGAAGAGACCTCATTCATGAACGGGACGGAAGCCGTTTAAAACGGTTTTACGGAAGCAAGAGTCATCAATCAATTTCATCTCGTTGACGTGTTGTTTTGTTCCTTTGTCCGTTGGTTGTTTATATTTTCTGTTCTGTCTATACTTTAGCACTTTCCTTTGTTTTTAAGCTATGCAACTTACTGTGAAGAAGCACTTTGGTTGCCAAGTGTCATGTCTAAATGTGCTATACAAATACATTTGATTGATTGATTGATTGATTGATTGATTGATTGATTGATTGAATCTTACTGCACACATATCAGTGACCCCCCCCCCACACCCCCCGTGTATCGCTCCGAAGTCAAGTCAAGTTTATTTGTACCGTACATCCCCTAGTCAGGGTGCACACTACAGGCAAACCTGTTGGGGGGGGGGGGGGGGGGGGGGGTCACTGTTATGTGTGTGTAAGATTGATGACTGTGATTAATTCATGAGGGGGGGGGGGGGGGGGGTGATTCATCACCAATTCATTCACACAGAGATTCAGATCGCGCACTATTCTTATCGTCGTCGCCATTCAAGCTACACTACATGGCACAATAAAGAAACTTCACCAACTGCTCTTTTTTCCGTTCGTCAACTGATCCAGTCCGCGCGCGTCGTCACATCGTCATCGCTCACTTCTTTTTGCGTTAGCGGTCGCGTCGGAAAAAGAAAGCGAACGGAGCGCATTCGCATAATGTACGACGTTACGTCTGCGGGACCTGCGTCCGATTATTATTATTACCACCACACCTATACTCTCGGGGGCACATTTGGTTACGCTAGGCCCCTCAATTCTGTCCAAGAAGCTGCCACCAACAGAGGACATAATGAGTGGCGGGCTGTGCCAGGACCTCATCACAGATGACCCCGTTTTTGTTCAGAACCAGCTCAAACTCCTCTCAGCATGATGCAGAGAGCCCTCTGGACCTGGACACCGTCCTTGTTCTGTGTGTGTGTTTAGCCTCAAGGCTGCGGCTCGGCCCCGGACCACAGCTGCTGCTCCGTTATCCAGACGGACCTCACCTGCAGAGCAGCTTCCAACCCCGGAGACACACACAGAGACACACACAGAGGACACACACAGAGACACACACAGAGACACACACACAGAGACACACACAGAGACACACACACAGAGGACACACACAGAGACACAACACAGAGACACACACACAGAGACACACACAGAGAGACACAGAGAGAGACACACACAGAGAGACACACACAGAGAGACACACAGAGAGACACACAGGAAGACACACAGAGACACACACAGAGACACACACAGAGGACGACACACAGAGACACACACAGAGAGACACACCAGAGACACACACAGAGAGACACACACAGAGAGACACACACAGAGAGACACACGAGAGACACACATACAGATAAGAGAGACACGCACAGAGAGACACAGGAGAAGGGAAGAAGGGCTTTTTATGCCATCAAAGGAAAATTCCAATTGACATCCCAATTAGGACCTGGCTCAAAATTCTAAATTCCGTAATAAATCCAATAATATTATATGGGCAGTGAAGTGTGGGGTCCATTAACTAACCAAGATTTCCCAAAATGGGAAAAAACACCCATTAGAAGTACTGCATGCAGAATTGTGCAAAAACCTACTTAAGGTCCACAGACACACTGCCAATAATGCATGCAGGGCAGAACTCGGCCAATACCCCCTAATCATTCAAATTCAAAAGCGAGCCATAAAATTTTACACACACCTCCAATCAAGTGACCCCCACTCCTACCACTACAAAGCCCTTCAGAGCCAAGAGATGAACCCAGATAAGAGTCCCCTCTGCCAGCTAGTCAGAAATCTCTGCCCACAAATGCCTCAGGACAGATACCAAAAAATCTGGCCCAACCAAATAACCTCAAAACAAAAAGAAAACTATATAGAATATTGGAACAAATCAACCAAATCTCAAAGTAAATTAGAATTCTATTTGACCCCTAAACAGAGAGTACACGGTGGCAGAATACCTGACCACTGTGAATGATATAAAATTAAGAAAGACATTGACACGGTACAGACTGAGTGGACATAGTCTAGCCATAGAAAACAGGCCGTCACAGGCAGAACTGGCTGCCCAGAGAGGCCAGGCTGTGTTCACTGTTGTCATCAGGGGGATGTTTGAGACAGAACCTCACTTCCTACGATACTGTGAGAAATACAAGGATCTAAGAGAAGTTTTTCTTTTATAAAATAAATAAAATTGATCCACAGTTTTATCCATCTCCCTGATAATCAAAAGCTGTTATATATATATGTGGGGAGAAAAGTCAGTGTACAGTATTAGCTGCAAAATATGTAGATGGTTGTCATACAATAAGAGAACAAGCCCTGTAAATACATGTATCTGGGTGGCTACATCTGTAAAATGACTACCCGATTGGAATGATTATTTTGTAATTTAATATGTTTCTGTTGATTGTTTTACTTATTGCTAATATTATGGTATGTTTTATTGCTTAATAATATATATGTTATTGTTTGTATGTTGGACTTGCTTTGGCAATAAGTATGTTGATATTTCATGCCAATAAAGCCTATTTGAATTTGACACACACAGAGAGACACACAGAGAGACACACATACAGATAGAGAGACACGCACACACAGGTTGGGCAGAGGATATGGAGAGTTCTATTCAGGCTGACAAAACAGGCAGCCAAGTAGAACGAACACACACACACACACACACACACACACACACACACACACACACACACACACACACACACACACACACACACACACACACACACACACACACACACACACACACACACACACACACACACAACACACACACACACACACACACACACACACACTACACACACACACACACACACACGCGCGCAACACTCATGTGCAATCTGCAGCCTACTGTACCATATGGAATTACGAAATGTTCTCTCACTTGCTCGAAATCTCTCTATTTATCCCTCTCTCTACACCTCCCCCTCACACTCCCTCTCTCATCTCTCTCCTTATTCGAGCATAATGACTGCAGTGCAATAAAGTCCTCCGGAGCAGATACGAGGAGATGGGGACGCGGACGGGATACAAACTTTCTAGTCCCTCTCGTCTCTTGTGTTTCCACCCGTCCCTTGTGTCTTCAACAATAGATGTCCATCAAAGGCCCTGAAGTCCCTCCACACAACTCACAATAACAGGATAACCTTGTGTGTCTGTGTCTGTGTTTGTGTGTGTGTGTGTGCGTCCGCGCGTGTGTGTTTGTGTGTGTGTGTGTGTGTGTGTGTGTGTGTGTGTGTGTGTGTGTTTGCGTCCGCGCGTGTGTCCATGTGATCATCTAACTCCTCAGAGCCATGCGAACGGCGACCTTTACCGACATGAGGAATAGAGGAGAACGACAGCCTGTAAAAACTCACATCACGGCGGGCGCATACTAAAGACCCTCGCCAGCGCGCGAGTGCCTCGTCATAAGACTCCAATTATACGCTGCATGGGGGGGGGGGGGGGGGGGGGGTAAAAGGCAATTAAAATTCCCATCACGGGGTGACAAAGCATCTTAAGTGGCCGGGGCTGTAGTGGAGAGAAGAGGAGTAGCTTGATGACTCTATTCATTTGGTGCCCGACGAAGTCCCCCCACCCCCCCCCATCACTTCTAATGAGGAATGAGGTGCTCAACACACCAGTCTCTCTCTCTTTCTGCTCAACACACCAGTCTCTCTCTCTCTCTCTCTCTCTCTCTCTCTCTCTCTCTCTCTCTCTCTCTCTCTCTCTCTCTCTCTCTCTCTCTCTCTCTCTCTCTCTCTCTCTCTCTCTCTCTCTTCTCTCTCTCTCTCTCTCCTCTCTCTCTCTCTCTCTCTCTGCTCAACACACCAGTCTCTCTCTCCACAGTTCCTCTCTCCCAACAAATGTTTGCCGAACCACTGCTGCCCCGTTTTTCAAAAAGCAACAGGGCTTTGAGGTGAGGAAATCACTGCGCCCCAGGCAGCAGTGGTTCGGCAAAAAATTTGTCAGAGTATATATCTGCTTAGAAAACTAAAATGTCTTAATTTTTTTTTCTCCATGTGGTAAATACACAGGTCTAGGTTTACAGGAACGTTTGAGTTATATTTGGAGGGTATTTCATGACTGTTGGGAACTAGGTTACAACTGGCACACCACACTTCCAGTGAATGACGCTGTTCCCTAAGCCTAACACCGGTTCCTGACAGGGAGCGACGCGAGCGAGCGTGATTGCGAAAATGATAAAAATGTATTCGTTTCAATCAGACTATCCTGACCTACCGCGAGCGACAGCGAACTGAGCGGCGATGTCGCTCCCCCCCTCAAATATTCGCTAGCTGTGTCTCTAGTTGAGCGATTACGCGGCCGAGTCCCGCCCCTAAACACTTTTTATTGGTCGAGAATCGCAGGCTGCTTTGCCCCTGTGCTTCCAGGTACACACACACAGACACACTCGGACAAGCGCCGCGTCATATCAGGACAGTGTCGCGCGCGATTTCGTCTCCAGTTCGCTCGCTCGCTGCCTGTCAGGAACCGGTGTAATGCATGCACAGAGAAGAAAAGGGTATCTGCTTGTCTAACTCCAGGGTAGATGGCAAATAAGCAAATTTCCCAAAAAGTTGGCGTGTTCCTTTAAGTGCCCTACACTGGGTGATCGAACACTCGATTTGTTCTACGCGAACGTTAAGAAGAGCTACGTTACGAAGCGGCTCTTGGACAATCTGGTCCCAATCTGTTATCTGTGATTCCTAGCTCTTCTCCTGTTATCCAGAGACAGCCTATCAAGTCTAAAACTGTGCGTGTGTGGTCTGATGACGCTTATGATCAATTACAAGGGGGCTTTGAATGTACCGACTGGTCTGTATTTTTAGACAACGATGATCTTGACCTGGACAGTAAAGCTGATAGTCACCGCTTATTTTTTTTTTATCCACTTTTTCTCCCATTTTTTCTATATTTTCTCCCATCCCAATTTCGTATCATCCAATTCAACCCTCCCCTGTCACGGACGCTGTTTCTTGCCTCCCACAAGCCGGCTGCAATGTGGACTAAGTCATACATAGCACAAGTCCCCTCCGGTACTTGAGGTAACAGCAGTCGCATCTTTTCACCTGCGCAGCTCGATCTCTCAGTGGCGAGGAGTAACGCGTGGGAGGCTCACGCTGCCCCAGACACTTCCTGATTCTACTGCGCAGGCGCACCAACCGACCTGTAGGAGTCGCTGTCCACAACGCCCGATCCCCACCCATCAGTTTCCCACCCCCTAATACGGCCAATGTGTATTAGTATGAACGACCAGCTAAACTGAAAGCAATGTGGAGCGCTGGGCTCGAACAGGCAAGCCCAGCGTCTCCGTCATTCGTGGCGAGCGCCTTGCCCACTACGCCACGTAGCCGCCCCTGATAGTCACCGCTTATATAAATGTCTGTGTTGATGATGCCATCCCCTGTAAACTAATTAAAACTTGGGAGGTGAAAGCTGCAATTAACCGAAAGAAGAGGGCATTTCTCAGTGGTGATAGAGATATGATTACACATGCTCAAACATAGCTGAAAGCTAAAATAAAACATGCAAAACTTAAATAGAAAGATAGGGTAGAAAGACAAATGTCCAACACCAATACCAGGGGCCTTTGGAAAGGCATTAAATCGATCACTGATTGGACCAACAATTCCAGTTGTTCGGGCTCTGGGATCGATGTTAATCATGCAAACCAGTTCTTTGCTACAGGTTCATCTCGCATGTGTGTGTTCAACTGCATGACAAATAAAGACTTCTTCTTCTTCTTCTGAAAAGGTTCATCAGGAGCTTAAGGACATCAAGGTAAATAAGGGGCCTGGGCCTGATGGTATTATCCACGCACCCTCAAGGTCTGTGCTGACCAGTTGTGCCATGTTTTTCATTATCTTTTCTCTCTGTCTCTGTCTTCACCATGCTTTTCCTACAATGTGGTTAACATCATGTCTTGTCCCTATTCCTAAAAAGAACAATGTGCACAATAGCCTCACTAACCTGAGACCTATTGCTCTGACATGCCACATCATGAAGTGTTTTGACATGGTTGTGCTGGGCCACCTCAGGACCCCTTGCAATTCGCATACAGGAAGAGTGTAGGAGTCGACGATGCACTGATTTTCTATGTTGCATCGAATTCATAGCCACCTTGAATCGTCTGCCAGCTCCGTTAGGGAAATGTTCTTGGATTTTTCTAGCGCCTTCAACACTATCCAGCCACATATGCTAGCAAACAAAATGATCCAGTTTAAACTGCATAACTCAACCATCATCTGGTGCATGAAATATCTTGTTCCTCGACCTCAGTTTGTTAGGCTGGATGATGTCATCTGGACCAAAACTGGAGCCCCCCAGGGAACACTTTTGGCTCCCTTTCTCTTTGTGCTCTATACCCAGCGAGGCCATGTGCCATATGCAGAAGTGTTCAGACGATACTGCTCTTATCAGTCTCATCAACAAAGGTGATGACCGGGCCCATAAAAAGGAGATTGACTCATTTGTCCACTGGTGTGACGCCAATTTCTTTACAAAATGTCGAAAAGAGCTAGTCATCAACTTCAGTAGGAAGGAGGTGAATGTCTCTCCTGTCATCATTAGGGGACAGGAGGTAGACAGAGTCCAGTCCTATAGGTATCTTGGTGTCCACCTGGACAGCAAGCTGGACTGGAGAAGACAACATATTCTGTGTTCAAGAAAGCCCAGTCTCTGCTTTTTCATTTGAGGAAGCTTAGATCCTTTGACATCAGCAGGTCACTTCTTTATGTTCTACCAAGGTATCCTTGCTAGTGTCCTTCTTTATGCTGTGCTCTTCTGGAGGGGGGGGGGGGGGGGGGGGCATCACGGTCATTGACAAAAACCGTATAAACAAAATGATGGCTCAGTGATTGGCCTTCCCCCTGATTCCTTGGAGATCATTATAGCCAAGCAAACTAGGACTAAATTGAACGCTATTCTATCTTTTGAAGGCCACCCTCTGTACAATGTATTTGATGCTCTGCAAAGCTCATTTAGTGATAGGGTTTTGATGCCTCGATGCTCTACTGAGCGATTGAGAAGTTCCTTTGTTCCTGCTGCGGTTAAATTATTTTACGAACACCGCTAGCTCTGTGTTGAGAGGATCTCTTCTTCTCTTCTTTTTACTGTGATATGTAACTTGTATTGTATGTTATTGTTTCTTGTTTGTGTATTTGTATTCACTCATGTTTCCCCTCAGGGATTAAGAATAAAAACCATACCAACTAGGGATGTCCCGATCCGATCACGTGATCGGGATCGGCGTCGATCACATGCTTTTCAGAGGATCGGGGATCGGGAAAAAATAATAATAAAAATCGGCAGTCAAAAAAAGAAAAATTTTATTCAACAAACATGACCATGTCCACGTCTTAAACTCATACGGAGGCCTTAGTTTTGGTTTTAAATTACATATAATATATCATCATTAATGTATTTATTGTCACACAGAGCAGAATAATTGTCCACAACAAACACATTCCCCTTTAATTTTCACCGTTGCAACAAACACATTCCCTTTAAGCGCTACACGCTACACGCTCACGCTCGACCACATCACAACACGTCGCTCCCGAAACACGGTTAATATCCACTGACTTGAGCAGCTAGACTTAATGTCAGAGGTTTGGAACTAAGCATTTTAAAATAGAAAGTCAAGCCAGTTGCAATGTTTGCAAGGAGGACAGGCTGGAGGCGAAGTTTTCAGACTAACTTTTCACCTGGAGGATAACGTGACTGAGGATTATCGTCTGCGTTTCAGACCAGAATGGACCATTACGTAAGTCGAACACTGAATGTATACTAATGTGCAAACATTTATTGAAACTTTTAATATTTCTCATATGAAGCAGAAGCACATTTCTCAGGGTGAATGTAATAACAAACGCCTCCGCGCTCGCGCCCCGGACTATAGGCAACAGATGGGCTTGTCTCGCTCTGCCAGTTTCTGACAAAAATGCGTCAAAATTGATTACTAATGTGAAAGATCGGATCGGAAACGATCGGATCGATAGATATTGTAACTGAGGGGTACAATTCCCTGACTGTATTACTAGATATGATACTTACTACCACTACCTTTGTACTTAATATTCGGCCACCCAGTACACGGCATAAATATATTATGATGAACACTGTCACGTAGATGAAACGGATCCAACACAAATGTACGAATTAGAAATAGGTCTTTATTTCTACACAGCGATGGTGTGTAGAGCAAGCACTTAATCAAATCAATCACATTTATGAATGGGAATTAGTATGCACTTTTATGGCAAGAGTATTCGTCGGTATATCAATAGAGAATGTCCAATCTCTGAAGGCGCAGGTGGTACATATACGACCTGGAATAGTTAAGGGAATAACAGCAATGATACTTTAATGATTATATACTGGATACACTAGGGGGGGTTAATCCGGTCGCTTGTAAGCCGACAGGAGTAGGAAGGGGGGGGGGGGTAGAATCCGGCTGCCTCATCCGGCCAAGGGTATCCCAGGTGAACCCACTGTAGTGCCGTTCAATGCGCCGGCGATCCTTGGACCACAGATGAAAGCAGATGGACTCTTTGTGGGCCGGCGTCCTCCGGTCCACGGAGGAGAGACGTGAAGCGACCTCGTCTTGCAGAGCGTCTCCTCACCTTGCGTCCTCTCCAGGGGGGGGGGTTCCAACACACGGCAGTGTCGGGGGTCTTTATCCATGGAATAATCAACGTATACAAAGCATAATCCGTGCCTGGGAAGGCGGGCTGTCGTCGGTAGAATAATCCGGTATACAGGTCCACTCGCTCGTCGGCTCTGGGGCTCCTCGGGTGCAGCTTCACGTGGGGTCAACCACCCTGGATAAGCAGCCAGTTCTCTGCCCGAAACGATGGGGTACTGACTACGGTAGTATTCTCACCGTACGAAGCACTATATATTAACAGACTATTATTAGCTTAATAGACTACGTCCAACTCGACGATATAGTGCCAAATATGACTATTCAAATATTAATATACGCGATGTCTCAATACCGATGGTAGGCAAACTTGGCCTTACTCCCACACGTGGCGTCGCGGGGAGGCTTTACGTCTGTGACTCTATTGGAGGGTAAGAAACTGGACTGAAAAGGAAGTCCTACTTTAGTAGCGCAGTATATATACGCACTATGAACAAATAGTCCCATTAGTGGTGCGGTAGCCAGATTCCTACGCGGAACTAGGACTTGTTCGTACATGTTGAGCGGTACGTTTGAACTGGGTCAGGGGGGTATGGCAGCCTGGCACCAAGGTCTCGACCAATAGTAGAATGGAGACTATTATGGGATGTTCAGTAGGCTAGAATGGATATTCAATGCATATTGTACAAGGAATATACAAGGGATATCAAGGAATATTAGAGAATATACAAATACAATTAAATATATATATATAAATAAATATATATATTCGGTTTAATCTGGCCCTTCACAACAGCCACCCCCTGATTGGTCCCAGACCTAATCAGTTAAACAGAGACAGATTAATCGCGTTGTCTATTTACACATAAGGGTTTGCTGTAGGGGTCAGTCAACTTCACGAAGTCATAGGGTTATAGGGTCATGGTCATCATCGATTGTGTCTGGGAGTCGGGGCAGTTCTATGAGCCTCGCCACGGGACGGGTGTAAGTGCGACCCTGGACAAGCACTTCAGCTGCTCGGACCTTGCCGTCGGCACCGGTGATCACTTTGCTTACGCGGCCGGCCGGCCACATAGCTCTGGGCAGTGATTGATCAATAATCATGACGACTGTTCCTTCTGTCAAATTGTCTCTCTCCTTTACCCACTTCTGGCGGGTCTGTAGAGACGGTAGGTAGTGCAGTAGGAAACTGCTCCAAAACTTGTCGGCTAATACTTGGCTGTACCTCCACATTCGTCGGCCGTTCGCTTCTTCAGGCCGGTACATTGTCTGGGGTAATGCAGGATCTAGCCGCCCCATCAGGAGTGTGTTGGGGTCTGCGGAGATAACAGTGCTCAATCCACAGAACACAGGCTTCTTATTTTCCACCTCCTCTGGACTTGCTTCCCTCGGGATAGGCATGGGCCACTGTCCTTCCGGGAGTCTTAGGAATGCGGGGCCGTCACTGTAGACATTGCGACGGGTGAGGTCATCTAGGGGCATTCCCCGGGTGATGACGTCAGCTGGGTTCTGTTTTGTATCAACGTAGCGCCACTCTGTTTCTCCGGTTAACTCTTCGGTTAAGTCTTGAATCTCGGTGACTCTGACTCCCACGAAGACTTTGTACTTGCATGAGTCCGATTGGATCCAGGCGAGTACTGTCGTGGAATCTGACCACAGGATTGTTCTAGACACCGGTATGGTGAGCTCACGTTGGATGAGCGTGGCTAGGTGCGCTCCGGCTCGGGCTGCGCAGAGCTCTAGACGTGGGATAGATTGTTGCTTGCGTGGGGCTATTCTCGAGCGGGCGAGGACAAATGCTGTGTAGATCTCTCCCCCCTTTTCTTGGGCCCGCAAGTAGGCTACTGATCCGTATGCGACCTCTGAGGCGTCACTGAAGACGTGTAAGTCCATTTTACATGTCTCTGGCCTCACCGTGGGTGGGAAGTAGCTTCGGCGCATATTAACGCCTGGGAGTGAGTGGAGCTCCATCTCCCACTCTCTCCAGGTGGATGCAAGGTGTGCGGGAATGGGGTCGTCCCAGCCCTGGTCCTTGTCCCACAATGCTCGTACAATCATTTTTGCCCTGGTGGTGTACGGTAGAATACATCCTAGCGGGTCATATTGTCGGGCGAGTGTTGTGTACACACTCCGTCTGGTGGTCGGCGCCGCCGCCGGCCTTCCCTGCTCCATAGTCAGGGGCTTGTGTCTGTAGTGAAGCAAATCTGTTTTGAATCGCCACACCAATCCCAGGGTCATCTCCTGGGCTTCTCCCGGGATTGTAGCCATCCAGGTCTCGCTGCTGGCTGCCTTGTCCTCGGAGGAGAGGCTGCGCAGTACTTGCGGATCGCTGCTGGCCCACTGCCTGAGATCAAAGCCGCCTTTGATCAATGAGGCGCGGAGTTTAATCAGGAGAGCCTCGGCTTCTTCCTGGGTTGAAAGGCTTTGTAGACAGTTGTCTACGTAGAAGCTGTTCTTTACGCTGTGTCGGACCTCTTCGTCCGCTGCTGGGTCCTCTGCTACATGTTTCTGTAGTGCAAATGTAGCACAGCAGGGGCTGCACGTCGTTCCGAAGGGGAGGACTTCCCATTGGTAGATGGCTGGGTGCTCATCTCCTGGCTTCTCTCTCCATAGGAACCGTAACAGGGGCTTGTCCTCCTCTACTAATCTCACCTGCAGGAACATTCCTTTAATGTCCCCACTGATGGCCACCTTTTCCTGGCGGAAGCGGAGTAGAACGCCGAGTAGGGAGGGGCCGAGTGTGGGACCGGGCAGTAACTCTTTATTCAGATTTTGGGATCCGATCTGGTAGCTGCAGTTAAATACTATGCGGTCTTTACCGTTGTGATGGACCTTGTGGTGAGGCACGTACCACGATTCAGTGGTCTGGTCAGCCTCTTTAATGTCCATCTTTGTGACGTGTCCCGCTGTGATGAGCTTCTCAATCTCAGCGCGGTATACACTCTCTTGGGCGGGGTTCTTGGCTAAGCGCCGCTCCGTGTTCAGCAGGTACCGTTCTGTGGCGTCTGTCTTGGCGTGGAAAGTAGGCATTCCTTCTCGCCGCAGGAGTGGCGTGGCGTATCTCAACACGCCGTTGACCGGGACTCTCTTGGTCCCTGTCTCGAGGAGGTGAATGGCGTAAATGTCATCTTTAGAGCGAATGTCTTTCTTTCCGTTCTTAAAGGGCATTTGTTCCAAGGTCCATAGCCGCTCTACGTGTTGCAGGAGTGCGGTTTCTCCCTCTGTGACTCGGGAGTGGAGACATCTAGTGGCTGTACTTCGGTTGAGAGATTTGGCGAGCGGGCCTTGGAGAGTCCATCCCAAACGGGTCTCGACTGCTGCAGGACAGCCTCGGGGTCCGGTATGAACCCGGTCTATCGGGACAATGAGGTCTGCATGGTCGGAGCCTATCAACAGGGTCGGCATAGCATTGTCTATGAGCGGGATCGGTAGCTTGCGCAGATGTACATATTTCTCCATCAGCTTGGCGACGGGGTATGTGTACCGCGACAGTCCTATTTCTTGGCTGGTGAAAGCGTCTGTAATCTGGTACCGTCGCTCAGGCTGGCCGCTTGCTGCGATAGAGAATGAGACATTCTCGCCCTTTATCGTCTTCAAATCTCGTCTTATTGTCCGAATTGTCATTTGGGTTTCGCTTCCCCGCAGCCCTAGCTGGGCCGCAGCGGAGGCGAGCAGCAGGGTCTTCTCTGACCCGTCATCGAGGACGGCGTAAGTGTCCAGGACTTTATTCTGGTAGCTTAGTGTCACACGCACTACTTTTAGGAGTACTCGGGCTCCACTGCTGCTGGCGGGATCGATGTACATGACGCTCGCTTTGCTGCTGGATGGTGCGGGTGAAGGGCGCCGTCTGTTACTGTCGTGAAGTATGTCCAGATGGGCTCCATCGCACTTGGTGCACCTTTTCTTTAAGCGGCATTCGGCTGCCATGTGTGAGCGCGCACAGCGAAAACAGCGCTTGTTGGACTTTATCCATTGACTTGCTTCCTCCGCGTTCAGCTTGGGGAAGGAGTCACATTGCGCTAGCCAGTGTTCTTTCTCACAGTAGGGGCACACTATCTTCCACTTCTCCGTTCTGGAGGGGGTACTGTGGCTCCTGCTGCTCGGTACTGACTCTGATTGGTGCATCACAGTCACCGATCTTCTTCCATCATTTAGTCGTCTGGTTCCTTCTCTGGAGCCAGGGGTGCTCCGTCCGAATGTATCTAGCCGTAGGCTGCTGACTTCTCTCGCCAGGAAGTCTGCTAGATCGAGGAGGTTCGGTTCGGGGCCATTCGGGTCTCGGTGGTCTCTCTGCCGCCTAAAACGCTCCTGTCGAGCGGGCGGCAGCTTCTCCAAGATCCTTTCCACATTTGAGTTGGCGTAAAGTTCATGCCTCCCCTTCTCTCTCTGCGCTCCCAACATCCCTACCAGGGACTGCACTCTGATGGACAGGTCGTCCAGTGCTCGATTGTCTATTGCTGGGGGTAAGCGGTCGATGTGTCGGATCTCCTGGATCACGTAATCCCATATGCGCCCATACCTCTGGTCCAATGCTACCAGCGCTGCTGTGTATGGGGTGGTGGAAGTCGCGTAGGCGAGCGCTATATTATGTGCGCGGGGTACCTTTAAGTGCTTCAGTAGGATGGCGTATTTATGGCGTTCATCCAATACATCCACCAACATGGTCTCCAGACACATGCGGAGTTCTGTATACTGGGCCCGGTTCTCTTGGGTGAAGTCGGGTACCATAGGCGTGCCAATGTATGACGCTGACTGTGGATACATCGGCGAGCGTTGGGGGAGAGGCCTCCTAGGCGAGTCTCCTCCCGCTCCTTGGTATGGGCTGGTACTGGCAGTGTACCATGGCCCGCTTGTCCAGGTGCTGTTCCTCGGTGAGGGTCGTGCGTCGTGCTCACCCGGGTATAGGGTCGGGGGTCTGTAGCGCAGCTCCGCGGGAGTATAGCCTGGGCTGTACCGGACCTCCTGGTCCGGTAGAGTACTGTGCTGTCGTCGGGCGTGGTTCTCCTCCTCTTCGTCTTCAGTTAGGTCATCCAGTGCTTGTAGTCTCTGGTTTAGCCTCTCCACAGGATATGCTGCTCCTTCCCGGTTGCTAGGTCTCGCTTGGACCGGTGGGGGGAGGTGGTCTGTGGGGGGTATAGACCTCGTCTGTTGGTCAAGTTCAGGGTTGTTTACTCGGCTAGGGGATGCCGCCCTGGAGGTGTGTCTAGACGAGGTCCTGGAGCCTCTGGCGGAGGGAGAGGGTGTTGTCCGTCTGATCAGCTGTTCTATTAGTTGCGCTTGCTGTCTGTCGCGCTCTGCGTCCCGTAGAGCACCAGCAGCTGCTCGCTGGCTGTCTGCTCGGTCTCGGGCCACATTCTCTTCTCTCTGAATGCGTCTTATTTCTAGACGTATATGCTCTTCTTCGCTCCGCTGCTGGATCTGCAGTCGGTCGCGTTCAGCAGCGGCGTTCAGGCTGATGAGGAAGGCCTGCTGTAGGGTCCTCTCTGCCTCGCTGGGAGAAGGCGGTTGTATAGGGGAGCCTTCCCTCGGGGTACTCCTTGTGGAGCCTTGGAGCTCTATCTCCACGGTGCTCTCCCCGTCTTCTTCCGTGCCGAGTTCTCTCTCGGTAGCGTTGTATTCCTCCCGGGACTCGTCGGGGACTACTTCTTCAGTACTGGCGGGGTGTGAAGTCATGTCTGGTTCCCACTGGTCCCCACCGTGAACTTGGTCAGTTACATTAGAACCCGTAGGGGCCTCTATGGTCGGGGTAGTCTGGGCGTTGGGGTTAGACATACTTTTACTTTCTAGTTTTACCGCGTTTACTGTTAGTAGAAGACTAGGTTGTTGACTGACAGCGTAAGCCTCTAAGTACTGAGGGAGCCGTCGTTCGCGCTGCGGGCGTTGGTTAGGAGGATCGTTTCGTGGAGTGTTCATCATAGGCCATTTCAATATTAATAACACTATATTAATATTACACTGATTACCCTCCGGCTCGAAGGACCAATTGTAACTGAGGGGTACAATTCCCTGACTGTATTACTAGATATGATACTTACTACCACTACCTTTGTACTTAATATTCGGCCACCCAGTACACGGCATAAATATATTATGATGAACACTGTCACGTAGATGAAACGGATCCAACACAAATGTACGAATTAGAAATAGGTCTTTATTTCTACACAGCGATGGTGTGTAGAGCAAGCACTTAATCAAATCAATCACATTTATGAATGGGAATTAGTATGCACTTTTATGGCAAGAGTATTCGTCGGTATATCAATAGAGAATGTCCAATCTCTGAAGGCGCAGGTGGTACATATACGACCTGGAATAGTTAAGGGAATAACAGCAATGATACTTTAATGATTATATACTGGATACACTAGGGGGGGTTAATCCGGTCGCTTGTAAGCCGACAGGAGTAGGAAGGGGGGGGGGTAGAATCCGGCTGCCTCATCCGGCCAAGGGTATCCCAGGTGAACCCACTGTAGTGCCGTTCAATGCGCCGGCGATCCTTGGACCACAGATGAAAGCAGATGGACTCTTTGTGGGCCGGCGTCCTCCGGTCCACGGAGGAGAGACGTGAAGCGACCTCGTCTTGCAGAGCGTCTCCTCACCTTGCGTCCTCTCCAGGGGGGGGGGTTCCAACACACGGCAGTGTCGGGGGTCTTTATCCATGGAATAATCAACGTATACAAAGCATAATCCGTGCCTGGGAAGGCGGGCTGTCGTCGGTAGAATAATCCGGTATACAGGTCCACTCGCTCGTCGGCTCTGGGGCTCCTCGGGTGCAGCTTCACGTGGGGTCAACCACCCTGGATAAGCAGCCAGTTCTCTGCCCGAAACGATGGGGTACTGACTACGGTAGTATTCTCACCGTACGAAGCACTATATATTAACAGACTATTATTAGCTTAATAGACTATACGTCCAACTCGACGATATAGTGCCAAATATGACTATTCAAATATTAATATACGCGATGTCTCAATACCGATGGTAGGCGAACTTGGCCTTACTCCCACACGTGGCGTCGCGGGGAGGCTTTACGTCTGTGACTCTATTGGAGGGTAAGAAACTGGACTGAAAAGGAAGTCCTACTTTAGTAGCGCAGTATATATACGCACTATGAACAAATAGTCCCATTAGTGGTGCGGTAGCCAGATTCCTACGCGGAACTAGGACTTGTTCGTACATGTTGAGCGGTACGTTTGAACTGGGTCTGGGGGGTATGGCAGCCTGGCACCAAGGTCTCGACCAATAGTAGAATGCAGACTATTATGGGATGTTCAGTAGGCTAGAATGGATATTCAATGCATATTGTACAAGGAATATACAAGGGATATCAAGGAATATTAGAGAATATACAAATACAATTAAATATATATATATATAAATAAATATATATATTCGGTTTAATCTGGCCCTTCACAACAGATATTTAAAATCACATGATCGGGATCGGATCGGAATAAAAAAAAGGCGATCGGGACATCCCTAATACCAACCACATTCATTCATTTTCTGCCCCCGCTCTCTCTCCCATGATTTCAGAATACCGGAAGTGTTGTGTGGTCTATTGCACCGCCTCTGTGCTGACGCCCTGCAGTCGTTTCAGTGGCCGCATCTAAAGCCGTTGTTGCCCTCTGGTGGCAAAAAGGTGAACCACAACTACACAAAGGACTACATGAAAGTCAATGGAGAATGCTGGAAATGAATTCCCCAAAAATACTTCACATTGCCCGATTCCCACACGCTCATCCTTGTGCTTCTGTAACCTTCGGCACCAAAGCACAGGCCGATCGACCCTATAGTTAGACCCCAATGATATTATGCAGAAGCACACACCCACACTCGCACACAGAAGCGTAGGCTCTGCCTACCGCGGACATAATTACCCCTTTCTCTCCCGAAGTCTTTCAAATCCTCCAATTTCCTAACCCTCAGAATCCGCGGCGGTTCGTTACAGAGCTTTGTGTATATGTAGTAGAGCTGCCGCGATAACCGCATTACCGCGGTATCGCTGTTGCATCACGCTCACCGCAGAGTTAGGCTGAATACCGCGTCACCGCTGTTTTTTTATCATAATAATAAAGTTGGCTTGCGGCTTGCGGCTCTGCAGATATACCCTACTCGGTTCCAAGCGACCCTATTGGGTAGAAGTGGTACCAGAAAAGACATGTGAAACATTGCAGACCACTGACTGGTCAGAAGAGAGACGCGTCACACTTTGTAGCCTCTGAACGAAAACAGAACGCCGCCATCTTTACTGCCTCGCTAAGGATGCATTTCATTCAGGATTTGTTTGCGACAGAACCAAGCAATAAACAAAAAATAATGGATTCACTGTGTATTCTGCCTTATTTATTGATGAAACAAAACCGACATCAACCCAATTTACCACCGAGCGGAGAGTTTAGTGTCACAACAAGATCGCTGATGTGTTAAGTTTGTTGTTGTTATTATTAGCCTAATACTACCATCAGCCGATATACACGAGAGGTAACATTAAACCCGGGTTTGCTTGGTAGAATACACAATGAGAGGTAACGTTAGCTTTGGCAGAATAGACGCAACGAGAGTCTGGTTAATGTTGTTATTGATTGATTGATTGAAACTGTGTTAAACTCTGGCTTGCTGCAAGCCCTCGGACATCTATGCCCACGGAGCTTTCAGTTTACACAAGCGAGCGGCCCCGCCTGCATCCCCACGTCGGAGACAAACGGAGTAGTACCTGGCTGCAGTGGAAAAGGAACGAAGTACCAGGTGCCTAAAGCGGGTCGAGTCGAGTAGGTACTATGCAGTGGAAAAGCGCCATTAGACTAGAGGCAGGCTATAAGAGTAGACTACTACTAAAAATAAAAAAAAAATGCATTCAAACTTTTTTTCTTTTTTGTGCGCACTGTGCGGTAATAACCGCGGCGGTAGGAAATATTTCGCAAATTCGTGCGGTAAGGAAAATATCAATACCGCGGCAGCTCTAATATGTAGCGCACATACGAAGCTGGTCAATAGAGCTAACCCTTCCCTAGCCGCAGAGCGCTGCAGCAAAACACTCCCCGCACCCCAGGCGCTCCGCTGGGGCTCCAGGAGGGATGCGTGGAGCGGAGGGCGTGAGGCGGGTATATACACACAAACACAGCGGTACAGCATGGCTTATTCAGGTCACAAAGACAACCAGGAGCTGCAGCCTGGGCTGCTTTGTATGCACGCGTGTGAGGATATTGAAAACAATAAACGAGGACAAGACAAGGAGATAGAGTGTGAACTACAACTCAATATAAACTGTATCAATAATTCATGTCCTTTGAGGATATTGCCGTCTGCTGTGTGTGAACATTCAGACGATCGTCCCGGTACACCGGGGAAAAAAAACTCTACATGTCTGTACTCTTGACCTTTGTAGCAAACCCTTTCTTTCCTCAAAGTGACGGGATACATTCCACCAGAAGTGGATTTCTTTTTTTTCCTATTGCTATCAGCACGGAGTCGTTCTGCACAGAGCTGCTGTCCAGGAAAAGCTCAGGAGCGACACACAAGAGACACTAATAATGTACATTCTGCAGGAGACCGACACTTCTCTGAACAGGAGATCTACTTCAAATGATGCAGATCATGAGTTCAGACATAGTGTGCTCTTAAATACTTTATGGAACATTCATGGAGCACAGCGGGAGAGAGGATTAAAAGATGGGTGAAACAATGAAACCAGAGACATTGGGGTTGTTTGCCTGTCTGAAAGCCACCGCAGCAGTGGAGATTGTCTTCTCGGTTTGAATTGACAACCTGTTGAGTCCAAGAGAGTTTAACAGGCTCCTAACATTAAAGTTGTCAGTCACACTGTAGAGCCCCGAGAGGGGTGATTTCTGGCCAGAGCAGCCATCTTGTTTCACGCAATGTTGTTCAATGAATAATCGTTTCCGTGCAGAGATCACTTTCATACTAGCTTTCACACGAGCATTTCCTGGTTGATAAGATGATGATGGTGACCTAGTAATAGGCAATAGCCAACATGAAATACTGCAAACCTGCAAACATAAGACTGTTCTGACAGCAATATTGATGTGACAATGGGGAAACAATGTTCTTAATGCGTATTATGCATAAAAAGCATACCACTTGGTGCAGATAATGATTGTGTACATGCTGCTGCTTGTTGAGGGTCTTTGTGTGTTAAGAGCATTTATGATACGGTGATACATGGAAGAGTTACGTATGTCTCTCCCTGTCATCACCTGTTCCTCTCCTTCATCCCTTCTCTCTCTATTAATCCCTCACTCCTCTACAACTAATTCCTCTCCTCCCCTCCCTCCCTCTTTCCTCCTTCATCCATCTCTCCTTTTCTCCCCATCTCTCATCCTCTCCTCCTTCATCCTCCTTCTCCTGCCCTCTCTCTCCTCCTCCTCCACTCTCTCTCTTCTCCTCTTCCCTCTCTCCTCTCCTCCCTCTGCCCCCTCTCCTCCTTTATCCTGCCCTCCTCTCATCTCTCTGCCCCTCTATCTCTTCTCATCCCTCTCTCTCTATTATCATCCCTCTCCTCTCCTCTCTCCCCCTCTCTCTCATCCTGTTTGCCTCTCCTCCCTCTCTGCCCTTCTCTCTCGCCTCCTTCATCCTGTCTTCCTCTCCCCTCTGCCCCTCTCCCCCCTCTCCTCTCCCTCCCTATGCCCCTCTCTCCTGCTTCATCCTGTCTTCCTCTCCTCTCCTCTCACCTCCTTCACCCGTCTTCTTCTCCTCCCTCTGCCCCTCTCTCCTGCTTCATCCTGTCTTCCTATCTCCCGCTCTCTTCTCACCTCCTTCACCCCATCTTCTTCTCCTCCCTCTGCCCTCTCTCCTCATCATGTCTTCCTCTCTGCCCCTCTCTCCTGCTTCATCACTGTTCTGTCTCCTCTCTGCCCCTCTCTCCTGCTTCATCATGTCTTCCTCTCTGCCGCTCTCCTCTCACCTCCTTCACCCAGTCTTCCTCTCCTCCCTCTGCCCCTCTCTCCCTCTCCTTCCTCTCCTCTCTCCTCCCTCTCCCCTCTCCTCCTCTCCTCTCTCTCCTCTCTCTCCTCTCTCTCCCCCCCTATCCTCTCTCCTCCCTCTCCCCTCTCCTCCTATCCTCTCTCCTCCCTCCTCCTCCTCTCCTCTCTCCTCCCCCCCCTCTCCCCCTCTCTCCTCTCTCTCTCCTCTCCTCCTCTCCTCTCCCCTCCCCCCCTCTCCCCCCTCTCCTCCTCTCCTCCCTCCTCTCTCCTCCCTCTCCTCCCTCCCCCCCTCTCCCCCTCTCCCCCTCTCCTCCCAGTAAGTATCCATCTCATGGCCAGAGCCACTCCTCCACAGGGACTATTTCATCTAAAGCCAAACCAATAATCCTCTCAGGATATTGAAATGCCAATCCCTCCCTCCCTCCCTCCTGACCCGCACCTC
>NC_140168.1:22718003-22752224 GCF_963971535.1 Notolepis coatsorum | reverse complement strand
CTCTGCTCAACACACAGTCCTCTCTCTCTCTCTCTCTCTCTGCTCAACACACCAGTCTCTCTCTCTCTGCTCAACACACCAGTCTCTCTCTCTCTCTGCTCAACACACCAGTCTCTCTCTCTCTCTCTCTCTCTCTCTCTCTCTCTCATCTCTCTCTCTGTCTCTCTCTCTCTCTCTCTCTCTCTCTCTCTCTCTACACACCAGTCTCTCTCTCTCTCTCTGCTCAACACACCAGTCTCTCTCCCACAGTCTCTCTCTCTCTCTCTGCTCAACACACCAGTCTCTCTCTCTATCTCTCTCTGCTCAACACACCAGTCTCTCTCCCACAGTCTCTCTCTCTCTCTCTGCTCAACACACCAGTCTCTCTCTCTATCTCTCTCTGCTCAACACACCAGTCTATCTCCCACATTCTCTCTCTCTCTCTCTGCTCAACACACCAGTCTCTCTCTCTCTCTCTCTCTCTCTCTCTCTCTCTCTCTCTCTCTCTCTCTCTCTCTCTCTCTCTCTCTCTCTCTCTCATCTCTCTCTCTCTCTCTCTCTCTCTCTCTCTCTCTCTCTCTCTCTCTCAACACACCAGTCTCTCTCTCACAGTTCCTCTCTCCAACAAATGTTTGCCGAACCACTGCTGCCCCCGTTTTTCAAAAAGCAACAGGGCTTTTGAGGTGAGGAAATCACTGCGCCCAGGCAGCAGTGGTTCGGCAACAAATTTGTCAGAGTATATATCTGCTTAGAAAACTAAAATGTCTTAATTATTTTTTCTCCATGTGGTAAATACACAGGTCACAACAGGTTTACAGGAACGTTTTGGAGTTATATTTGGAGGGTATTTCATGACTGTTGGAACTAGGTTACACTGGCACACCACTTCCAGTGAATGACGCTAAGCTAGGCTAATGGTGCGGCTGTTCCCTAAGCCTAACACCGGTTCCTGACAGGGAGCGACGCGAGCGAGCGTGATTGCGAAAATGATAAACATTTATTGTTTCAATCAGACTATCCTGACCTACCCGCGAGCGACAGCGAACTGAGCGGCGATGTCGCTCCCCCCCTCAAATATTCGCTCGCTGTGTCTCTAGTTGAGCGATTACTCGGCCGAGTCCCGCCCCTAAACACTTTTTATTGGTCGAGAATCGCAGGCTGCTTTGCCCCTGTGCTTCCAGGTAAATACACACACACAGACACACTCGGACAAGCGGCGCGTCATATCAGGACAGTGTCGCGCGCGATTTCGTCTCCAGTTCGCTCGCTCGCTGCCTGTCAGGAACCGGTGTAATGCATGCACAGAGAAGAAAAGGGTATCTGCTTGTCTAACTCCAGGGTAGATGGCAAATAAGCAAATTTCCCAAAAAGTTGGCGTGTTCCTTTAAGTGCCCTACACTGGGTGATCGAACACTCAATTTGTTCTACGCGAACGTTAAGAAGAGCTACGTTACGAAGCGGCTCTTGGACAATCTGATCCCAATCTGTTATCTGTGATGCCTAGCTCTTCTCCTGTTATCCAGAGACATATTTTCTCCCATCCCAATTTTGTATCATCCAATTCAACCCTCCCCTGTCACGGACGCTGTTTCTTGCCTCCCACAAGCCGGCTGCAATGTGGACTACACATACATAGCACAAGTCCCCTCCGGTACTTGAGGTAACAGCAGTCGCATCTTTTCACCTGCGCAGCTCGATTTCTCAGTGGCGAGGAGTAACGCGTGGGAGGCTCACGCTGCCCCGACACTTCCTGATTCTACTGCGCAGGCGCACCAACCGACCTGTAGGAGTCGCTGTCCACAATGCCCGATCCCCACCCATCAGTTTCCCACCCCCTAATACGGCCAATGTGTATTAGTATGAATGACCAGCTAAACTGAAAGCAATGTGGAGCGCTGGGCTCAAACAGGCAAGCCCAGCGTCTCCCTCATTCGTGGCGAGCGCCTTGCCCACTACGCCACGTAGCCGCCCCTGATAGTCACCGCTTATATATATGTCTGTGTTGATGATGCCATCCCCTGTAAACTAATTAAAACTTGGGAGGTGAAAGCTGCAATTAACCGAAAGAAGAGGGCATTTCTCAGTGGTGATAGAGATATGATTAAACATGCTCAAACATAGCTGAAAGCTAAAATAAAACATGCAAAACTTAAATAGAAAGATAGGGTAGAAAGACAAATGTCCAACACCAATACCAGGGGCCTTTGGAAAGGCATTAAATCGATCACTGATTGGACCAACAATTCCAGTTGTTCGGGCTCTGGGATCGATGTTAATCATGCAAACCAGTTCTTTGCTAGGTTCATCTCGCATGTGTGTGTTCAACTGCATGACAAATAAAGACTTCTTCTTCTTCTTCTGAAAAGGTTCATCAGGAGCTTAAGGACATCAAGGTAAATAAGGGGCCTGGGCCTGATGGTATTATCCACGCACCCTCAAGGTCTGTGCTGACCAGTTGTGCCATGTTTTTCATTCTCTTTTCTCTCTGTCTCTGTCTTCACCATGCTTTTCCTACAATGTGGTTAACATCATGTCTTGTCCCTATTCCTAAAAAGAACAATGTGCACAATAGCCTCACTAACCTGAGACCTATTGCTCTGACATGCCACATCATGAAGTGTTTTGAAAGGGTTGTGCTGGGCCACCTCAGGACCCCTTGCAATTCGCATACAGGAAGAGTGTAGGATTCGACGATGCACTGATTTTCTATGTTGCATCGAATTCATAGCCACCTTGAATCGTCTGCCAGCTCCGTTAGGGAAATGTTCTTGGATTTTTCTAGCGCCTTCAACACTATCCAGCCACATATGCTAGCAAACAAAATGATCCAGTTTAAACTGCATAACTCAACCATCATCTGGTGCATGAAATATCTTGTTCCTCGACCTCAGTTTGTTAGGCTGGATGATGTAGTATCAGATGTCATCTGGACCAAAACTGGAGCCCCCCAGGGAACACTTTTGGCTCCCTTTCTCTTTGTGCTCTATACCCAGCGAGGCCATGTGCCATATGCAGAAGTGTTCAGACGATACTGCTCTTATCAGTCTCATCAACAAAGGTGATGACCGGGCCCATAAAAAGGAGATTGACTCATTTGTCCACTGGTGTGATGCCAATTTCTTTACAAAATGTCGAAAAGAGCTAGTCATCAACTTCAGTAGGAAGGAGGTGAATGTCTCTCCTGTCATCATTAGGGGACAGGAGGTAGACAGAGTCCAGTCCTATAGGTATCTTGGTGTCCACCTGGACAGCAAGCTGGACTGGAGAAGACAACATATTCTGTGTTCAAGAAAGCCCAGTCTCTGCTTTTTCATTTGAGGAAGCTTAGATCCTTTGACATCAGCAGGTCACTTCTTCATATGTTCTACCAAGGTATCCTTGCTAGTGTCCTTCTTTATGCTGTGCTCTGCTGGAGGGGGGGGGGGGACGACGACGACATCACTGTCATTGACAAAAACCGTATAAACAAAATGATGGCTCAGTGATTGGCCTTCCCCCTGATTCCTTGGAGATCATTATAGCCAAGCAAACTAGGACTAAATTGAACGCTATTCTATCTTTTGAAGGCCACCCTCTGTACAATGTATTTGATGCTCTGCAAAGCTCATTTAGTGATAGGGTTTTGATGCCTCGATGCTCTACTGAGCGATTGAGAAGTTCCTTTGTTCCTGCTGCGGTTAAATTATTTAACGAACACCGCTAGCTCTGTGTTGAGAGGATCTCTTCTTCTCTTCTTTTTACTGTGATATGTAACTTGTATTGTATGTTATTGTTTCTTGTTTGTGTATTTGTATTCACTCATGTATTCCCCTCAGGGATTAAGAATAAAAACCATACCAACCACATTCATTCATTTTCTGCCCCCGCTCTCTCTCCCATGATTTCAGAATACCGGAAGTGTTGTGTGGTCTATTGCACCGCCTCTGTGCTGACGCCCTGCAGTCGTTTCAGTGGCCGCATCTAAAGCCGCTGTTGCCCTCTGGTGGCAAAAAGGTGAACCACAACTACACAAAGGACTACATGAAAGTCAATGGAGAATGCTGGAAATGAATTCCCCAAAAATACTTCACATTGCCCGATTCCCACACGCTCATCCTTGTGCTTCTGTAACCTTCGGCACCAAAGCACAGGCCGATCGACCCTATAGTTAGACCCTAAAGATATTATGCAGAAGCACACACCCACACTCGCACACAGAAGCGTAGGCTCTGCCTACCGCGGACATAATTACCCCTTTCTCTTCCCGAAGTCTTTCAAATCCTCCAATTTCCTAACCCTCAGAATCCGCGGCGGTTCGCTACAGAGCGTTGTGTATATGTAGCGCACATACGAAGCTGGTCAATAGAGCTAACCCTTCCCTAGCCGCAGAGCGCTGCAGCAAAACACTCCCCGCACCCCAGGCGCTCCGCTGGGGCTCCAGGAGGGATGCGTGGAGCGGAGGGCGTGAGGCGGGTATATGCACACAAACACAGCGGTACAGCATGGCTTATTCAGGTCACAAAGACAACCAGGAGCTGCAGCCTGGGCTGCTTTGTATGTACACGCGTGTGAGGATATTGAAAACAATAAACGAGAACAAGAGTGTGAACTACAACTCAATATCAACTGTATCAATAATTCATGTACTTTGAGGATATTGCCGTCTGCTGTGTGTGACCATTCAGATGATCGTCCCGGTATACCGGGGGAAAAAAAACTCTACATGTCTGTACTCTTGACCTTTGTAGCAAACCCTTTCTTTCCTCAAAGTGACGGGATACATTCCACCAGAAGTGGATTTCTTTTTTTTCTATTGCTATCAGCACGGAGTCGTTCTGCACAGAGCTGCTGTCCAGGAAAAGCTCAGGAGCGACACACAAGAGACACTAATAATGTACATTCTGCAGGAGACTGACACTTCTCTGAACAGGAGATCTACTTCAAATTATGCAGATCATGAGTTCAGACATAGTGTGCTCTTAAATACTTTATGGGACATTCATGGAGCACAGCGGGGAGAGAGGATTAAACGATGGGTGAAACAATGAAACCAGGGACATTGGGGTTGTTTGCCTGTCTGAAAGCCACCGCAGCAGTGGAGATTGTCTTCTCGGTTTGAATTGACAACCTGTTGAGTCCAAGAGAGTTTAACAGGCTCCTAACATTAAAGTTGTCAGTCACACTGTAGAGCCCCGAGAGGGATGATTTCTGGCCAGAGCAGCCATCTTG
Source organism: Notolepis coatsorum (assembly GCF_963971535.1). Lineage (NCBI taxonomy): Eukaryota > Metazoa > Chordata > Actinopteri > Aulopiformes > Paralepididae > Notolepis > Notolepis coatsorum. The sequence goes on along the minus strand of NC_140168.1, from coordinate 22,747,037 downwards.
TTTCACGCAATGTTGTTCAATGAATAATCGTTTCCGTGCAGAGATCATACTAGCTTTCACACGAGCATTTCCTGGTTGATAAGATGATGATGGTGACCTAGTAATAGGCAATAGCCAACATGAAATACTGCAAATCTGCAAACATAAGACTGTTCTGACAGCAATATTGATGTGACAATGGGGAAACAATGTTCTTAATGCGTATTATGCATAAAAAGCGTACCACTTGGTGCAGATAATGATTGTGTACATGCTGCTGCTTGTTGAGGGTCTTTGTGTGTTAAGAGCATTTATGATACAGTGATACATGGAAGAGTTACGTATGTCTCTCCCCTGTCATCACCTGTTGCCTCCTCTCCCTTCTCTCATTTAATCCCTCATTCCTCTACTACATCATTCCTCTCTCCTCCCTCTTTCCTCCTTCATCCCTCTCTCCTTTTCTCCCCATCTCCCTCACTTTTCATCCCTCTCCTCCTTCATCCTGCCCTCCTCTCCTCTCTCCTCCACTCTCTCTCTTCTCTTCTCATCCCTCTCTCCTCTCCTCCCTCTGCCCCCTCTCCTCCTTCATCCTGCCCTCCTCTCATCTCTCTGCCCCTCTATCTCTTCTCATCCCTCTCTCTATTATCATCCCTCTCCTCTCCTCTCTCCCCCTCTCCTCCTTCATCCTGTTTGCCTCTCCTCCCTCTGCCTCTCTCTCTCGCCTCCTTCATCCTGTCTTCCTCTCCTCCCTCTGCCCCTCTCCCCCCCTCTCCTCTCACCTCCTTCACCCCGTCTTCTTCTCCTCCCTCTGCCCCTCTCTCCTGCTTCATCCTGTCTTCCTCTCCTCCCCCTCTCCTCTCACCTCCTTCACCCGTCTTCTTCTCCTCCCTCTGCCCCTCTCTCCTGCTTCATCCTGTCTTCCTCTCCTCCCCCTCTCCTCCTCTCACCTCCTTCACCCGTCTTCTTCTCCTCCCTCTGCCCCTCTCTCCTGCTTCATCCTGTCTTCCTATCTCCCGCTCTCTTCTCACCTCCTTCACCCCGTCTTCTTCTCCTCCCTCTGCCCCTCTCTCCTCATCATGTCTTCCTCTCTGCCCCTCTCTCCTGCTTCATCATGTCTTCCTCTCTGCCGCTCTCCTCTCACCTCCTTCACCCAGTCTTCCTCTCCTCCCTCTGCCCCTCTCTCCCCCCTCTCCTTCCTCTCCTCTCTCCTCCCTCTCCCCCTCTCCTCCTCTCCTCTCTCTCCCCTCTCTCCTTCCCCCCTATCCTCTCTCCTCCCTCTCCCCCCTCTCCCCCTCTCCTCCTCTCCTCTCTCCTCCCTCTCCTCCCTCCTCTCCTCTCTCCTCCCTCTCCCCCTCTCCTCCTCTCCCCTCTCTCCCCTCTCTCCCTCCCCCCTATCCTCTCTCCTCCCTCTCCCCCTCTCCTCTCTCCTCCCTCTCCTCCCTCCTCTCCTCTCTCCTCCCTCTCCTCCCTCCCCCCCTCTCCCCCTCTCCTCCCAGTAAGTATCCATCTCATGGCCAGAGCCACTCCTCCACAGGGACTATTTCATCTAAAGCCAAACCAATAATCCTCTCAGGATATTGAAATGCCAATCCCTCCCTCCCTCCCTCCTGACCCGCACCTCTACCCCTCTCTCCATTCATCCCTCCATCCGTACCTCTTTTCTTGTTTTCCTCAACTAAAAGGCTTTGAATATGCCACTGGGGGAGGGGGGGGGGGGGGGTGCAGCGTGACAGGCTTGCACACATGGGTCTGAGGGGGATTCTGTAAGGGGTCACACACACACCCACACACACACACACACACACACACAAAGAGAGGATATCATTCCAATCTCCCCTGCACAAATCAAGCGTGACCAAAATTGCACATACGGCATAGCACATGCCATGCACACACGCACTAGCACGCACATGTGTATGTCGTTACACCGACATGATGCGCTGGATGCATGCACGCACATGCACACGCACACCGCACACAACGCACGCACACACACACACACACACACACACCCACCCACCCTAATCCACAGCTGGATAGGATGCCACATGAGCCTTTGGGCAAAATGTATCCCCCATTTACTCAACCCTAACTCAACTTCTCATGCAAACCCACCCTAACTCAACTTCTCATGCAAACCCCCCCCCCCCCCCCCCCCTCTTTCTCTCTTTCCCCTCTCTCTCTCTCTTTCCCCTTCATCCCTCCATTCCTGCTCCCCCAACCCCAAACCTCCCTCTGGCAGTCTGGAGGTTTCCGATAAAAAAAAAACATCCTTCTCTCCATCCAGGAGAAATCCCCCTCTGCCTTTGTGTGCGTGCGTGTGTGTGTGTGTGTGTGTGTGTGTGTGTGTGTGTGTGTGTGTGTGTGTGTGTGTGTGTGTAGAAGAGCTGCACCTATAGCTACCCTAAGATAATTTAGTTACACAGGATTTACATGCTGTTTGAGATCTCTCTCCACACACAGCCATGTTTTCATATGTTGTGGGTACATTCCATAAACGTCCCTAACATACACCTTACCCTAACCTTAACCATAAAGACAACATGTCTAATCGTAATCCTGAACCTAAAATAGCTCTTCTACCTTGTGGGGTCCAGCCAGTGTCGCCAAAACAACTAGTTTTCATCACTTGTGGGGACCAATGGTACAGAAAAACAAGGCCACACACTAGTGGTCAACTGTTATATATTGTTTTTAAAAATATGGGCCCGCCAGCATTACCATTAAGTCGTGGGCTCTAGTGAGCTTTGATGCTAAATGAGAGTAGAGATCTTCTAGAGATCTCAAGGAATCCATGTGTACCAGTCACCTCATGCTAGCTTAATCGGAAAGGGGCTAAATTAAGCTAAACTTAAGCTAACTCCATTGTCAGTACGATTAATGATACCAAATGCAAACCCAGCTGTAATCAAACAGCTAAAATAGCTAGCGAGCAAACATTAGTGAACTTAAGTTTAACAATTTCGTGTCTAACTTGTTATTTATGAAAATAAAATCATTATATTGGCATCATATTCCACCCTGCTCTCTATTATTGGTATCGCCATCGGCCATTACAAAACCCATATCAGTTGACCATTACCACACACACACACACACACACACACACACACACACACACACACACACACACACACACACACACACACACACACACACACACACACACACACACACACACACACACACACACACACACACACACACACACACACACACACAGGGCTGGGGTTCCACAGTGTGTGTTCTTAAAAGTCCTAATGATCTGGCTGGGCCCTCAGCCCTGCAGGCGATAACACAGCGTAGCGTACTACTCTACTCACTCATAACATGCTTACTGTGCTCAGACAGCCAAATATAGAGATCAACTGAAGAGGGAGAGAGAGAGAGAGAGAGAGAGAGAGAGAGAGAGAGAGAGAGAGAGAGAGAGATAGAGAGAGAGAGAGCGAGGGGGCACAGAAGATGAGGTAAAGGTTAATGAGGAATGGCAGGTTAAGGGATACGTTTAAGATTTAAGTAACTTAAGAGAGAGCGAGAAATAGAGGGGAGAAATAAATCTAAGAATAGACAGCCAGGAAATAAAAGATGAGAGGGGAAAAAATGGGATGCGAAAGGAGACGGGGAGGGAGGGAGGGAGGGAGGGAGGGAGGGAGCGAGCGAGGGAGGGAGGGAGGGAGGGAGGGAGGGAGGGAGGGAGGGAGGGAGGGAGGGAGGGAGGGAGGGAGGGAGGGAGGGAGGGATATAAAAGAAGGCATTGGGGCTGTGACTGTGTTAGCTTTGCTCCCAATCCCTACTGCAGTATTTATAAAGGCCAGTGAGTTCTGATGCTGTCTAGTCTCAGAGTACACACACGCACACACAGAATTAAAATTTGAGGGAGCGTGTGACGGGGTTTTTTAGGGCATGGTAAGCTGGTGAGCTGCTGATCCAAACAAGCACTTTGCTAACCGTGGAAAACCACAGGCCTGTATATAGTCCATGGGCCAGAGGCCAACATTTCACTTGTCGGTACCACTCAAGGTGACGAAACTTGCATATCATTTTTTTTAAAGATCTATGTAGATGATATTTTGGTATGATAGCCCTTCCGGAGTGGTAGCTTTATCATAATTATGAAGTCATGAAGTATACCCACCCCCTCATGAAATTGCATTTCAGATGCTGGTGCATAATTATCCTGTTTAGATTCACGTAGAGGACATCTGTCAATGTTTCACAATATTGTCTTTGGTATCATTTTAAAGCGTCATAACGACTAATTCAAAAACGATTCTGTCACGTGGAATGTGTTAGCTTCTTACACAATGTTGGATTATGTAATTGGTGGGTCATGAGTCATTGTGGAACAAAATAAAAAATCGTTCGAAGTCTGTTGTTAGATGCCATTCGTCAAAAGGACACTAATTTCACTGTTAATAAAATGTCCAATCAATCAATCAATCAAACCAATAACAACCGCTCACTTCACTATTCACTATTCAAACTATAAATTGCGATACAAACTGCACTATAACCGGGAATGTTACAATCAATGTAACTAAACCATAATCACCCTACAAATGTAAATCTGGTATGTCATAAATGTCTAGATGTAGCAGTACTGTATCTGTATGTCATGTATGTCATATGTTATGATGAATTGAAAATGGGGGACCCTGATGTAAACAAGACAAAAGTCTTTTTCTGGTCTGCATCCCCTTAACAATTGTGTGTATTGAGCTGTACTGTATTGTACCAATTCTGCAATCTGGTAATACAATTTTCAATCAATCAATCAATCATTCCAATAACAACCGCTAACTTCATAATTCATCTGTATCGCAACCGAATCACGGATTTCGTCTGGGCAGGTAGCATTATGTCGGGAAAAAAATGAAATGAAATAAACAAATGTGAATTAAAGAAGTTAAAACGAAGTTTAGCCTATTAAATTGTTTTAAAAGCCTATATCAATGACGTATTTTAACGACTGGCGAGGACTGCGAGGAGGGGGAATTGAATTGCAACCGTGTACAAGGAAAACTAACCTGACTGCATAAACGCAACATCCATTATGCTTCAATTAATGTGTGTTTATTGTATAGCAATAAGGTTGGATGAATTCGGCAATTGTATAAAGATGTAAACACTGTCTATCTGTAATACAATTTTCAATCAATCAATCCCATAACACACGCTCACTTTGAAACAGCGCTGCTTCTACACACGGAGGCAACGTCTCTTCTTCTTTTTTTAAACTTTTTCTGCGGATGGTTTTGTCAATAAATCTTCAATTAATGTGTGTTTATTGTATAGCAATAAGGTTGGATGAATGCGCCAGTTGTATAAAAGCCATTACACCACGTGCAGTCGTGCGTTATGAGAATTAGACCATGCCTAGGGGGGTCTAACGACCACATGGTCTAATTCTCATAACGCACTCCTGCGCGTGATGTAATGCTTAAGTAAGGGACTGTAGTTTCACCATGTCCAGGCTTTGCGATGGATCTCTCGTCCCTAATCTTGTAGCTTGGCATTCTTGGGGGAGGGGGGATTCAATTGTGGCTTTGTGGACAAAGTGAGGTTGACAAATTCCTAGCTAGAGCTCATAGCTAGCAACCACCTTCTGAAAATACACAAGAGGTATACACTATACACTATACCAAAAAAAGATATAAATAAAAATAAAGTCCACAAGAAGCTTGGAGATGGGGTGGAGGGGTTGCTAAAAAACGCTATGATGTCTGCATGATATCACCATTGACCATATTCACATGGCAGCCATTTTGCTCTCGTGTCATACTCCATATTCCTCAGGTGGAAAGGAATCCATGAATTACGGAGGATCAAGAAAAGAGGGCTGGAGTTTGAGATCAAAAGTGCCCTCGTGAATGTGACAGAGAGCACAGTATTTCTGCTAGGAGCGACTATTAAAACGGTCCTCTCCGGCTCCAGCTCTCAGTATGCAGGCAGCATAAAGCAATAGCTGTTTATGACGCTATTACAACAGTGGGGGGGGGAGGGGGAGAGAGAGAGAGAGAGAGAGAGAGAGAGAGAGAGAGAGAGAGAGAGAGAGAGAGAGAGAGAGAGAGAGAGAGAGAGAGAGAGAGAGAGAGAGAGAGAGAGAGAGAGAGAGAGAAGGGGTAGGAGGAGGAGATAGGAGAGCGAGGAGGGAGGGGGGGTTATTAAGATCTGGGCTTAAGAGGTGGAGAACACTTTGGACTCATGGGTGGTAAAACGCAGAAATAAAGAATTGTGGAAATGGGGAGACTATACAAAATTGAGGGCAAAAAGTTCAAATGAGGACAATGTAAATCGTCTTGTGTGGGTAATAAAGAGAGAGGTGTAGTAGAGATAGAGGTGTGTAGTACAGAGAGAGCTTGGCGAACAAAAATAAACACCTTGCCAACTTCATTATTAAACACCTCACAGTGTTGATGAGGGGGTGAGGAGAGGTGGAGACAAGAGGAGAAGAAACAAGGGGAAAGTAGGAGAGAAGGGATCAAATAAGAGGAGGGAGAGGAGAAAGAGAGCAGAGCAGCAGAGGAATTGCGTCGTGTCTGTGTGTGTGTGGGGGGGGGCAGTGTTTGGCCTTCAGTTCAAGTTCCTCTTAAGTGTACAAGTGTCGAGGGCACAGCACTCGACTGGTTTTCCTCCTATCTCACTGACGGGCATCAATTCATCTCCCTCTCCGGCCACACTTCTTCCCGCTCCTCAGTCACACAGGGGGTCCCCCAAGGCTCAGTCCTCGGCCCCCTGCTCTTCATCTGCTACATTCTCCCCCTCGGTCACATCATTCGTAAATACAACCTCAACTTTCACTGCTACGCTGACGACACCCAAATATACATCAGCACACAATCCCCTCACAACCCACCCCTCAGTCACATTGAGTCGTGCATTTCCGAACTTCAAACCTGGATGACTCACAACTAGGGGTGGACGGTATGGTCTAAAATTTATATCACGGTATAATTTGAAGCATAGACGGTAACGGTATATATCACGGTATCATCGTTTTTGATTAAATTTTTTTTTTTATTTTATATAATTTTTTTTTTTATATAAAATATATATATTATATAATTAGACTTGTACTTGTATTATCTGCGAGACATCGCCACCACGCAACAAGCTCCACTGTCTGTGTGTACATTAGTAGCCTCTAGCTACGGCCAGGATTCTCCGGAGCTGCAGCTGGACCTATACTCGAGTAGCCTCGAGCTACGGCCAGGATTCACCGGCGCTGCAGCTGGGCCCTAGTATTGGTATAACGTTAAATCACATTCACAAGCCCTCAGCTCGAATACGCATCGAATCAGTGTTATAAGACATTGATATCAGGAGCTATCTGTAGCTACTGCTAGCCGGATATATAACGTTAATACAACGCCTCAGTGAATTATTTAGTTCAATGGGACATTTCGTTTTGAACGGTGAACTAACTTGTGTTAACGTGAGCTAACGGCTAACGGAGCTATCATACACGTCTACTCTCTACTAGACTTGATGGAGCGTTTGTTGATGTCAGGAGCTATCGGTAGCTGGCCGACTAGATACCGTTCGGTTAGACAATGCCTCATCATGTATTAAACTAAAAGTGAATAGTTGACTGGGTCATTTTGTAACGGTAGCTAAGCTAACGTTAGCTCAGGGAGACGTCCCGTCCCACTACTACTAGTAGACCCGTGTTTACATGCGTGCGGGAGGGGCTGGCACGCCCACTGCGCGAAGCCTCCTAAATAACTTTTTCCAGTTCGCACATATCTATTATCTATGACTAATTCTATCTATTTTTAGGGGCAAATGCGAGTGAAATAGTCGCGCTGTGGTTACATGACGTCATTGCTATTTTAGAGCTGCACTACCGGTTACACGGTATAGGCAAAATCCATACCGTAGAGCAAATTCATACCGTTTATACCGTATACCGTTTATACCGTCCACCCCTACTCACAACCTCCTCAAACTAAACAGTGACAAGACGGAACTCTTCATCATCGGCACCAACACCACCCTCAGTAGAACCGGACCCATCAATGATTCTACCGTCACCTCCTCCGCCCTAGTCCGCAACCTCGGTGTCATCCTCGACCCCACCCTCTCATTCGACCCCCATGTCCGCTCCATTGTCAAAACCTCATACTTCCACCTCCGCAACATCGCCAAAATTCGACACTGCCTCTCCCCCCCTGCCGTTGAATCCCTCATACACACCTTCATCTCCTCCCGCCTCGACTATTGCAACTCCCTCCTCACTGGCATCACCTCCCGCTCCCTCCATAAACTGCAGATGGTCCAAAACTCAGCCGCCCGCCTCCTCACAAACACCCGGTCCCGTGAACACATCACTCCTGTCCTCCACTCTCTCCACTGGCTCCTGATCAAGGAATGCATCAACTTCAAAACATTACTCCTCACCTTCAAAGCCCTCCATAGCCTGGCCCCCCTCCTACCTGACTGATCTCCTTCGTCCTTACCGCCCCACCCGTTCCCTCCTTCACTGCTTCCCTCACTGTCCCGTCATCCAAACTTAAAAACGTTGGTGATCGGGCCTTCTCACGCACTGCACCTCGACTCTGGAACTCCCTCCCTCAGACCATCAGAGACTCCCCCACACTCTCCACCTTCAAATCCCGCCTCAAAACCCACCTGTTCTCCCTAGCCTTCAACCCTCCCCCCTCCAACCTGTTTTGATGTTTGTTACTGTGGCTTTATGTTTCTGTGTACCTCATGCTGTTTTCCCCGTTTCCCCCGTGGTCTTATGTTCCTTTTGTTTCTTTGTTTTTCTTTGTTTCTCTGCCTACTGTCAGCGACTTCGGGTTCCTGAGAAGCGTTATACAAATAAAATGAATTATTATTATTATTAAGTGTGTTTCTGTGGTGCTTGTCTAGTGGTGGCCCGCGCTGGTCACTGCGTGATTTGTCTATGGACGTGCATGTTTTTCTTTTGTTTGAAACAAGTGGTGATTTAGGCCTAGTCCACACGTACGCAACAAGTACTCTTTACACCATGGTTTGTCCTCCTTTGTTTTGAAAATAAGTCCCGTCCACACCAGCTGTGCTTTAGAAATCCTCTCAGTCCACACAACCTCGCAAACACACTCCCATGAAATGACCTGGATGGGAGCTCTCCGTGGTCCTGATTCTAAAGTTTCTAAAGGAGTTTTCAAAATGGTCCTGTTTCAGTGACCTAAAACACAGTGTGTGTGTGTGTGTGTGTGTGTGTGTGTGTGTGTGTGTGTGTGTGTGTGTGTGTGTGTGTGTGTGTGTGTGTGTGTGTGTGTGTGTGTGAAAGACAACCGTTGTTTTGTATACCACCAGCCCCCCCCTACCGCCCCCCCCCCTCCCACACACAGACAAACACGAACACATACAATTGATGAGATTTTTAAATACATTTTCTTTTTGCACCGAGCTGCAGAGCACTCGCGGCCTACTCTCTCTCAGCACACACACACACACAGTTCTCCAAACCCAACCCCCACCCCATCCCACCTAGCTCTGGTCCAGATGCCACGCTTATACATAACCCTCTATTTTGCTATTGGTCAGCAAAGGAATCTGGAGCACTGAGAAAGTCCGTCCACACACACACACACACACACACACACACACACACACACACACACACACACACACACACACACACACACACACACACACACACACACACACACACACACACACACACACACACACACACACACACACACACACACACACACACACACACACACACACACACACACACACACACACACACGGTTTCTTCATCATGCACTGAGAGAGTGTCCCATCTCTTTCGCCGTCATTAAAGCATCATAATTATAAATCTACTGAAATGACTTCAAACGAACCAGGGAATCACTGCCACAGTCATCTCACCACACACATGCGCACGCACACGTGCATGCACACACACGCGCACACACACACACACAGTTAGTCTGTTTTATTACACTTCATTCATAATGCAATGCTTTCCTCTACGGCTAATTAATGATTAGAGTACAAATCACTCCGTCTCTCTCTCTCCTTCCCTCTATTCCCCTCCCACCCTCCCTCCCTCCCCAGAAGTGAATTTCACACTGCATTTCCTGATGAAGCATGCATTTCATGTACGCCATGTACAGTAAACAAACACAAGCTTTTGAACATGTTCAAATGTGTACAGTGCACGCACGCGCGCACACACACACACACACACACACACACACACACACACACACACACACACACACACACACACACACACACACACACACACACACACACACACACACACACACACACACACACACACACACACACACACACACACACACACACACACACACACACACACACACACGTTACCTATGTGATTGTGTGTGTGTGTGTGTACATGCGGAGTCTTTTTCACAGTTGAGCTGCCCCAAATAGTGTAGTGTGTGGAGCTGGTTGACAGGACTACTTGGCTAAGTAAGTGCTTTCTCAAGCTCCTGGCTAATGGCCTCCTGCTGAAGGCTGCTGAAGGGTGAGAGCGGCCGCAGTCCCTCACGTCTCGGAGTGTGTAAAGAAAGTTGACCTGAATCAGGTAAGTTCATCGTGTGTCTGTTTATTACTCCGGCTACGATGGCTGTTGTGTAAACAAGAGTTATATATTATAAAGGTTTAGAATCTGCAAGCTTTAAAAGGAACACTTTACCCATTTTCAACCATATAATCATTCTGTTGTGAGGAGAACTCACCGACGCGTCGCAGAGAGGAGAGCAGACCTCTCTATAGCGAACTGCAAACACTATTTCCTCAACTATATTCCACTGTAGTAGTACAGTAGGGCCCGACGCCAGGGAAGTAGAGGAAATGCTTGCGGAAAAATAGTGACCTGGAGGAATCCCAACTCTTTAGACACAGAATGAAATGAATGAATGAAAACTGTATTTAACAGATGGGCACAATGGGTACAATACCACAGTACATCATGACATTTATGACATACAGGTATATAGTAGTTACATTTGTGACATATATGATATCGCTGCTGTCGGGACAAAACCTCATAACTCCAAAAACCCAACTTTTCAGCAGATGAAAAAAACTAACACAGATTTGAGGGTGAATAGAGTTAGGAGGTTTAGACAGATGATCGGTTTAATGCTTTCCCATTGTTTAAACTTTGTAAAACCCACACACACATATGGAGGATGATCTACGGAGTTGATTTATATAATAAAAAAAAAATAAAAAAATGGAGTTATGAGGTTTTGGCCCGACAGCAGCGATATGCAACTGTTACCCATAGATCCTGACAGAGAGTATATACATATGATGGGGAGGATACTGTACATGAGGAGGGGGAACACGCTGGAGAGTTACATAGATCCTGACAGAAAGTATATACATATGATGGGGAGGGTACTGTACATTAGGAGGGGGAACACGCTGGAGAGATATACAGTACATATGATGGGGAGGGTACTGTACATTAGGAGGGGGAACACGCTGGAGAGATATACAGTACATATGATGGGGAGGGTACTGTACATTAGGAGGGGGAACACGCTGGAGAGATATACAGTACATATGATGGGGAGGGTACTGTACATTAGGAGGGGGAACACGCTGGAGAGATATACAGTACATATGATGGGGAGGATACTGTACATTAGGAGGGGGAACACGCCGGAGAGCTACATGATACTGTACATTAGGAGGGGGAACACGCTGGAGAGCTACATGATACTGTACATTAGGAGGGGGAACACGCTGGAGAGCTACATGATACTGTACATTAGGAGGGGGAACACGCTGGAGAGCTACATGTCTGAGTATCACATGTCCTCCTCACAACAGAACGATGGGATTAAGGTTGACAATCGGCAAAGTGCCCTTTGTGTGTGTGTGTGTGTGTGTGTGTGTGTGTGTGTGTGTGTGTGTGTGTGTGTGTGTGTGTGTGTGTGTGTGTGTGTGTGTGTGTGTATACACATTATATGTACCGGTACGTGTGTGAGGTCTGGTAGGGTAACTATGGGGGGTGTGTGTGTGTGTGTGTGTGTGTGTGTGTGTGTGTGTGTGTGTGTGTGTGTGTGTGTGTGTGTGTGTGTGTGTGTGTGTTACTGACGGTTGTAGCATCGTATTAGCAGAACCTGTTGGAGCCATTCTTCTGTGTTCTTAGTTTATTCATTATTTATTTACATAGAGGAGGCCTAGGCCTGGTCAACATGTTTGGTTAATGGGCAGTTGTTAGAGGAGGCCTAGGCCTGGTCAACATGTTTGGTTAATGGGCAGTTGTTAGAGGAGGCCTAGGCATGGTCAACATGTTTGGTTAATGGGCAGTTGTTAGAGGAGGCCTAGGCATGGTCAACATGTTTGGTTAATGGGCAGTTGTTAGAAGAGGCCTAGGCATGGTCAACATGTTTGGTTAATGGGCAGTTGTTAGAGGAGGCCTAGGCCTGGTCAACATGTTTGGTTAATGGGCAGTTGTTAGAGGAGGCCTAGGCATGGTCAACATGTTTGGTTAATGGGCAGTTGTTAGAGGAGGCCTAGGCATGGTCAACATGTTTGGTTAATGGGCAGTTGTTAGAGGAGGCCTAGGCATGGTCAACATGTTTGGTTAATGGGCAGTTGTTAGAGGAGGCCTAGGCATGGTCAACATGTTGGGTTAATGGGCAGTTGTTAGAGGAGGCCTAGGCATGGTCAACATGTTGGGTTAATGGGCAGTTGTTAGAGGAGGCCTAGGCACGGTCAACATGTTTGGTTAATGGGCAGTTGTTAGAGGAGGCCTAGGCACGGTCAACATGTTTGGTTAATGGGCAGTTGTTAGAGGGGGCCTAGGCACGGTCAACATGTTGGGTTAATGGGCAGTTGTTAGAGGAGGCCTAGGCACGGTCAACATGTTTGGTTAATGGGCAGTTGTTAGAGGAGGCCTATAGGCATGGGCAACATGTTTGGTTAGATATTTTTCTTTAAACCACATCAGTGTGAGAATTCTGGAATTTTATTATTGGAATCTTTATTTTTATGTTTTCTTTAGATTCTTCAGATTCATCAAATAAACATAATTTAATTAATTATACCCTGGATCTCGTTTAGGATCTTTTTTTGAACGTGCGTGTTGAAGACACTGCCTGGTTTACAAACAAGAAGCCAATACAGAACCAGTGTGTGTGACGTGTGTGTGTGTGTGTGTGTGTGTGTGTGTGTGTGTGTGTGTGTGTGTGTCTGTGTCTGTGTCTGTGTCTGTCTGTGTGCGTGCGTGTGAACCCCCCCCACTCACCACGCAGGCTGGTGGACACGTTGACCTGCGTGTAGAACCTCTTGCCGGGCAGCAGCTCCGACACGCCGTTCAGCGCCTCCACGGTGAAGCTGTAGTTGGCGTCGGGCAGCAGGTTGACCACCGTCACCGTCCGCTCCGTCAGACCCGCCTGCTTGGGGACGACGCCCACGCTGGCGCCGCACGGCTCGCAGCGTGCCGACACGCACCGCCGGCAGCCCACGCTGTAGCTCAGGTCCGCGCGGCCGCCCGCGTCCGAGGGCGCCGCCCACTCCAGGATCAGGGTGGACTGCTTCAGGGTGCAGACCAGGTCCCTGGGCGGAGAGGGAGGGCCTGGGGGGGGAAGAAGGACATTGGGGCGATAAGTAAAATGTGTGTGTGGGTGGTGGTGGGAAGATATGTTGAGTTCACTGTGTAGTTCAATACATAGTATTGAGCCTAGTGTTCGACCAAATGGCATCCGATAAAAAAACAAAATGCATAATATATAAGTTTGGGTTATTTCTCAAATGTTTAATATTCTTTTTTTTTATCCACTTTTTCTCCCATTTTTTCTATTTTTCTCCCATCCCAATTTTCATATCGTCCAATTCGTCCCCTGTCTTCGAACGTTGTTTCTTGCCTCCCACAAGCCGGCTGCAATGTGGACTAAGTCATACATAGCACGAGTCCCCTCCGATACTCTTGGTAACAGCCGTCGCATCACCTGCGCGTCTCGATCTTTCAGCGTCAAGGTTCTGGGCTTTGGAGGGGCCCCGCCCCCATCGCTTTTTGATTCTACTGCGCAGGCGCACCAACCGACCTGTAGGAGTCGCTGTCCACAACGCCCGATCCCCACCCTTCAGTTTCCCTCCCCGTAATACAGCCAATGTGTATTACTGTGGACGACCAGCTAAACCGAAAGCAATGTGGAGAGCGGGGCTCGAACAGGAAGCATCCTGTTCGAGCCCAGTCTGCAGCATTCGTTGCGAGCGCCTTGCCCACTGCGCCACGTAGCTGCCCCAAATGTTTAATATTCTTATCAACATGGGAGTGGACAGATGCTTGCTTTAAGCAAACGTGTATTAGATACAAATGTACTGCATTTAGCGTAAAATAAATATGTTCCAAATAATCACAACATGGCAAAGCCCAATAGGCAACAACAGATGGCCATGTTGACCTGCTAAATGTAACATTACTCGGTAATATGAGTACTACTCACACAATGTAGTGTCCAACTTTATAAAAAGTTTCACTAAAACCTACCCTGTTTTTTAAGCATTAAAACCAAACGATGGACCTCAATGCAGCGCAACAACAGACACATTGTACAACAGGTACATTGGTGAGCAAAATGTTCCATTACTCAAAGATAATTTCCTGGATTCCGCGCACTTCTAAAGCCAAATCACACAATGCAATTGCGTCCAACCTCACACGGGGAATAATAAAAACACATTCCCTTCTACTTGTAGAATCAACAGCGTCACAAATACAACTGAAGTTCTCTTTCTCCTCCTCTCACACAGTACCATGTGAGAGGTTATTTTCATTGTCTATTGGCATATTGGGGGGGGGGATTTACTTTTCTTGATATATGAACTGGTATGACTGAATGTACATTCATATACAATTAATAAAAATAAAAAGAGATTGTTAACACGCCAACTTTGACAGCCCTAATAAAAATACACCGAATTCCCATCGTTCGATTAGTGGATCGTTATTTCACTCAAGAGTATTTTGCACCATGCTGCACCACGGTCCAAAAAAACCGATATGCCCGGGATTTCTATTCAACCAAATATATACCTGGATATAGTCCAAAACACTGCATTATTGCATTACAGGCCTCTGCCTGGCTTCAGCGGATGACATCATCCTCATCCTGCGGTATCATTGGGCCAGGTGTCACACATGGCTGCCTTCATGAGTGTACCGGGTATTACGTTGTGATTGGATAGCGTCGTGAGTGTACCGGGTAAATCAAATCAAATCAAATCAAATTTATTTGTAAGGCCCGACAACACACGTTAATGTCCCCATGGGCCGGACACGTCTTCTTTAAACAAGTCAAGAAGAAACATAACAATAAGTCAAGAACAGAATAAGAACACCATAAGGTCCAACAAATTTAAAATAAATGCAAATAAATGAAAGAATGCAAACACTCCCAGACATACCCCACGCGAAGGTAAGGAAAAACTCACTAAAACCTAACAATAGGGAAAAATGCACCACAGGCAATGTGGAGGAGAGAAACCTTAGAAGGGCCATTCAAGGGGGGATCTCCCTTCTTAGATGTCGGTGATAGTAGTGTTGCAGACGGACAGTTGGTAAGCATGCACTCAAGTGTGTAGTGAAACACAGATGAGTGCATGCAATAGCAACTGAACATTTTGAAAGATTAAAGATAGAGCTGATAGCGATAGCAACTGAACATTTTGAAAGATTAAAGATAGAGCTGATAGCGATAGCAACTGAACATTTTGAAAGATTAAAGATAGAGCTGATAGCGAATCTATTTGAGGCACAGGGGCGGCGCAAAGAGGGTCGCATCCTCCCCGTCTTAATCACGGGACGTACAACACTCCGGTCATCGCTCCGAGACAGCCGGAGACAGCGAGACAGGGGGCGGCGCAGAGAGGGTCGCAACCTCCCCGACATCATCGCGGGACGTCCAGCACTCCGGTCACCACTACGAGGCCGCCGGAGACAGGGAGACAGGAGGGCACACAGAGAGGGTCGCATCCTCCCGGGTATTACGTTGTGATTGGATAGCGTCGCGCTGCAGCTCACGCTCACCCCCGAAATCTTGTTTTTATCCAGGATTCAATTCAGAGGAGAAGAAAAAAATACTATTGATTTGATGAGAAACAATTGACCCAGGCTGGTAGAGGCCACATAACTAGCTTAGCAGCTAACCACCAGGAACGATAGGTTATGTATATAACCTAGTTATATTAGTATTGGCTGAGCGTCCCGCTCTAGCCTAATGAGATACCCCTCATCTCCTAGTACCTACTGTACACCAACACGAACAACTTAATGCACCCATACCTGATCGGGCCCCGCCCCTATGGAGGCGTAGCCTATAAAACCATGGCTATGGTCACCAAACACTCTTCCTCACCAAATCTCGTTCCAGTAAAAGATCCCTCAAAGGGAACTCAGGGCCGCGTAGAGCGGGACGCTCAGCCAATACTAATATAACTAGGTTATATACATAACCTATCGTTATATATCGTATATGGCTATCGCGTCCCGCTCTAGCCTAACGAGATATGGGTTAGAGCGGACGCGAGACCCGACAGATGTACCCCCTGAGGACCCGTAAGCCCACATCAAGGGGTGCGGGGAGCCCCGTCACCCCATCCTTCCTAATGAAGGGGGGGTGCAGTCAACTCCACCTGAATGCGAACAAGAGGGAACTAGAACCCCTTGAACACACCGCACAGGCGGAACCACGTGTGACTCAACACACCGTGGCCCATACCCACACACTCCTGCTACCCTACCAAAGGACGGGAAGCAGGAAAGGCCACAGACCCCAGAACCGCCTGGGAGACAGAACCCCCGGTCATGTCCATGAGGTAAAACCTTACAAAGGGGCCCGGGGAGGACCATGAAGCTGCAGCACAGATGTCCTCCACCGAGGCCCCACCCAGGAGTGCGGCAGAGGCAGCCACCCCACGAGTGGAGTGCGCCCTGACACCCCCAGGGGGATCCTGCCCAGCCAATGTGTAGCAGAGGGCAATGCCCTCGCACAACCAATGGGACAGGCGCTGTTTCGACAGTGCCTTACCAGCACGAGACCCACCGTAACAGACAAAAAGCTGATCGGTAACCCTGAGGTCCTGAGTACGGCTGAGGTAAATTCCCAAAGCACGGACTGGACATGACAGGTGAAGGCCCGCATCCAACTCACTGGTGTGAGGAGGAGGACGAAACGCCTGAACCACAATATCCCGGGAGCGGAAGGAACTCCGGATATGTTTAGGCACGAAAGCAGGATTAGGTTGCAGAGTGGCACCGCAATCGGCCCGAAAAGACAGGCACTCTGGACGTACCGAGAGAGCACAGAGCTCACCCACGCGTTTAGCGGAAGTGACAGCCAGTAGGAACGCGTCTTGAAAGACAGCTGTCCCAACGGCGCCTGCTCGAGCGGCTCAAACGGGGCCAAGGACAACCGACCGAGGACCAATTGAAGATCCCAAGTCGGAGCCAAGGAGCGTTGCACCGGCTTAACGCGTCGAGCGCCAAGCAGGAAACGCTTCACAAGAGGGTGGCTGAACAAAACAGTCCCTTCAATTCCCTCATGATAGGAGGATATAGCCGCCGCATATCCCCTTACCGTCGAGGCCGACAGTCTATCAAGAAGAGACTGGAGATAACTCAGGACATCATCCAGGGGGCAGGAGACTGGGTCCCAGCCCCCCCCCTTACACCACTCTTGGAACGCACGCCATCTGCCCGCGTAAACCGCGACAGTGGAGGGAGCACACCGGATGGTATCAACCACCGAGGGGTCCATCCTCTCCAGACTCACCCTCCCACCAGCCACACCAACAGGCGTTGGCTCAACACCGGAAAACAGAACAGTGACCCGTCGTGCTGTGAGAGGGCCGTCGCCGACCACGGAATGACCCAAGGAGGAGTGACCAGAAGCTGGATCAAGACCGGGAACCACACTGCCATGCCCCGGTCCGGCGCGACCAGGATCACCGTCCTGCGCTCCCTCCGTATCCGCTCCAACAGCTGACTCAACAGCTGTACAGGAGGAAAGGCGTACAGAAGACCGGGCGGCCATGGAAAGGTCGAGAAGGCATCCACCCCCAAGGGGGGATGATCTGCTCGACTGAGCGAGAACCACAAGGGGCACTTGTGAGAGCGTCGGCACGCAAACAGATCTACCGAGGCCTCCCCGAACCGATCCCAGATCTGTCTGACTATGTCGGGGCGGAGTTCCCATTCGTCGTGATGAGGATCGCCCTGAGACATCATATCCGCCCCCATATTCTCTGTACCAGGAATGTGGAGCGCCCTCAGACTGCGCAGCCTGCGGGATGCCCATAGCAACAGTTCGACCGCCGCCCGGAGCAGGTGGATGGAACGAGTCCCACCCTGCCCGTTGATATACGCCGCCGCCGTCATACTGTCCGTCCTGACCAAAACGTGTTCACCTACCACCAGGTGGTCGAACCGTTTGAGGACCAGGAGGACCGCCTTCAACTCCAACACATTGATATGCAGGGTAGCCGGGCCAGCATGACCTGTCCAGCTGCCCCCCACTGCATGGGTCCGACACGTCCCTCCCCAACCCGTGAGAGAGGCGTCGGTGAAGACCGTGACGTGTGAGCCCCTGCTGCCTATGGGGACCCCAATGGTGAGGATACCCAGCCTCCTCCAGTGGGCGAGATCTCCCCATATCGACAAAGGAACAGTCAACCGTTTCCATTTGTCCCTCACCGGATCTATTCTCAAAGAGAGAAACCACCTCTGTATCCTGAAGAGGAGGCCAAGAGGAACCACCGTGTGAGCAGACGCCATAATGCCCAGCAGACGCATCACCTGCAGCGCCGTAACCGTCCCTCCCAGACGGAAACCCCCGAGCGCGTGACGGAGAACCCCCCGACGCCGCTCCGAGAAGGTTGCAATCATGGGCCTCGACCTCAACGTCAAGCCCAAGTACTCCACCTGTTGACTGGGAAGAGGGGTACTCTTCTTCCAATTCACAGCAAAACCCAGGCTGGTGAGGAATTCCACCACCAGCCGAGTATGAGACCTGGCAACCTCCTCCGAACGACTGAGGAGTAGAATGTCGTCGAGATAGAATAGAACTCGTAACCCCCGATGACGTAAGGGCTCCAGTGCAGTCGCCACGCACTTGGTGAATGTGCGGGGAGCCAGAGAATAACCGAATGGCATCCTCTGGTACTTGTACACTACGCCCTGAAACAGGAACCGTAGGAATTTCCTGTGAGGAGGGAAAATGGGGATGTGAAAATACGCATCCTTCAGGTCTATGGAGGTCTCCCAGTCTCCCCTCCTGACAGCAAGCAGAAGGAGTTTGACGGTCAACATTCTGAATGGTCTCGCTACAATCAACCGATTGAACGCGGACAGATCCAGTATAGGTCTGACCCCCCCTGTTTTCTTGGGTACCAGAAAATAACGGGAGTAGACGCCTGACATTGTGTCCTCTCTCGGGACCACAACGACGGCCTGCTTCGCCAACAGAGATTGGATCTCGTCGGCCAGGGCTGTCACTGCGTCTGACCCTGACAATAGGGTCGGCGCCAAACCTGAGAACGGAGGATGGGGTTGTGCGAACTGCAAAACAAGCCCCCCCTCCAATGTTCTCTCCATCCACCGATTCAGACGGCATTCCTGTCGCCATATGTGAACATAATCCCACAGCGCACCCGCCGGCAACTGACGCTGGGCCGCAAGGAACAGTAGATAGTTGGCCCGGTCCCTCCCGCTGCGCGATGCACCCAAGGGGGGACCCCGACAGAAAGGGCCGGTTTGATACGGGAGAAGCTGTCATCAAACTTGTTGACACCCCCCCCCCCCCTGAACACCCCTCTAGCGCATGCTGAGGAGTTGTTCCGCAGCTAGACACGCAAGGCATGAGGACCCCATGGGCTCCTACACGCCGAAGCCCTGCAGTGATATTGCTACCACCCAAATCACGCTCGCCTCTCCTTTGCAGACCACTGCCGCTGCGACGGGAGTGGGAGGCAACAGCGCGATACCCCGCCTGGCGAAGGCGAAGCCGGGGTAACCCCTGCTGAGCATTCAACAGAAGAGGCAACGAGTCCCCCAGCTGACCACTGTAGCTAGTGGCAGCTGTAACACCAGGTTCCTCCCACCCACAAACTGTCTGGCTGCACAGCGTGAGGCGGTGTAGGACCCAGATCAACAACCGCCTGCGCCTCCACAGAACGCCCAAAAAGACTATCTGTGGAAAAAGGAGTCGTGAGGAGAGAAAACCTATCCTCTTCCCCAAGAGGAGATTGCTCCAACCAAACATGCCTAACAACCAAAGTTGATAGCATCCTAATCCTCCCCGCAGTTATAGCTTGCGACTGAGTCAAGATCTCCATAACACCACAAACATGAACCATGTTTACAATGCCGGCTGGACCCAAAGTCCTACTACCCGACGCCATTGTGGATAGGAAACTAGGCAGCTGAGCCATAACACTGGCCGCCGCTAAATACCATCCTGTAGCAGTATACAACTCATCCGACCATACTGCCACCCTCCGATCCGATTCGCTATCAAGCATCGGCAGGGCGGAACGTCGTTCATCCCCGCCTGGGCACAGGAAAAAAGCTACCTGGCTGCTTAGCCACGGTACCCCCGGCCTGCACCCTGTTGTTAGCCCCTTTACCTGCAAAAAAGGTAAATAGGACTCAGCGAAACCCCCCACATCCACCACCGACTGACCTTCATCAATGAAGCTGGTAAGAGGAGGGAAAAGCGGTATCCTGCGGCGGGGATTATTAGAACAACGATCCATTTCAGCGTCAACATCAGCATTAGCAGAAGTAGCAGTAGCAGCATTAGTGTTAACAGCGTGCTCCAGAATTGCCAGGAAACCGTCCACTGCAGTGGAACGGTCGCCGAGCCGCCCCGGCCCTGGCGCCGAAACATACTCCACAGCATTACCAACACCGACATTGATGCCTACTGACACAGACCTCACCTTTGTACAAGCCGACTTGTTAGTCAAACCTTGCACGCTGCCCCTCGGTCTGACGTCGTCAGCCGAGGACACATCAGCACAGGCCCCATGTGTCGCTGAAACAAGCTCCGAAGAAGCCAGGGAAAAGCAATCCTCCGGTAAGCTTTCAACATTATGAATCTTCTCTGATCTTTTCATCCTACTAGTTACATACGGTGCACGCAGCCGATACGATGGAACGAAAATAGAGGAAGAGTGTTTGGTGACCATAGCCATGGTTTTATAGGCTACGCCTCCATAGGGGCGGGGCCCGATCAGGTATGGGTGCATTAAGTTGTTCGTGTTGGTGTACAGTAGGTACTAGGAGATAAGGGGTATCTCATTAGGCTAGAGCGGGACGCGATAGCCATATACGATATATAACTACTGCTGGTGTCTGTGGCTTTGTTTACCTGGCCGCACGCCCACATAGACTAAGAGCTTTATTGGATTGATAACAGAGAGAGGGATTACTGATGATACACAGAGATGGAGACAACTGCTGAAAATAACAATAGGATAATGCAGCTTGGATGGTGTGTGTGTGCGTGTGTGTGTGTGTGTGTATATGTGCGTCTGTGTGTGTGTGTGTACCTGTGTGCACATTCGTGCTTAATGTACTTGCAAGTGCCTCTGTGTGTGTGTGTGTGTGTGTGTGTGTGTGTGTGTGTGTGTGTGTGTGTGTGTGTGTGTGTGTGTGTGTGTGTGTGTGTGTGTGTGTGTGTCATCTTCATCTACTTAGTAATCACATCACCTCGCGGTGAATTGGAAAACAAAAACCAAATGAAAACAAAGCAAACAGAAGTAATAGTGTAAGCAATGGCGGTTAGAGGAAATGCTTGTGTGTGTGCGCGCCGCGGGTGTGTGTGCGTGTGCGTGTGCGTGTGTATGTGCGTGTGCGCGTGTGCGTGTGTGTGTCTTGTCTATTACCTGTGTCAACAAAGCTGAGTGGAACAAACGCTCTGCTTACAGACAGTAAATAAAGACCAGTCGGTGTGAGAAAAGGCTCTAAGTTCTAAGTCCTGAGACGACAGTCTTATCCGATATCAAGTCAACCCGTATGATATCAGATGACAGCTCTGCAACAACGCGGGGGGGGGTTCAAAGTGTGGATCGAGACCCACAGCCGGGTCGTAGGCAGGTTAAAAGGAGCCCCCCCCCCCCCCAAATTGGTATCATTGTGGTTATTGCACCGCTGGCGGTGCAGCACTAGATTCTGAGGTTGTATTTATTTTTAAGTCGGCCTGGATAAGAATATCTACTAAATACCTAATGTAATATAATGTAATGTAATGTATCACACGTTTACAGCCACGGTCTTCTCAAGTCCCTGTAGTGTGCAGAGCAGTCCGAAATAAAACATGTTCCCTGGTGGGACAGCGGTGCAGAATCAGGCCAGATTGTATTGGATTAACTTGAAACAACAGCCTGCAAATAAGCCTTGGGTGGCTAGAACACACTATTCTAAAAATATGGCTCCCTCTTGAGAGAAGACATTTGAATCCAGTTAGCTGGTTAACCAGTCGCTTTGAATGAACGGTTAATTCACTTCATTTTCGTATTTTATAAAAACATTCAATTGTATTAATTGTATAGGGTGAATGTGTAAAAATTAACACATGAGATAGTACTGTAATAAGTGAACGATCGAGGTCTAGACCACTTCCTGCTTGCTGCCAGTGCAAAGAAACAGCTGAGGCTAAATGTAAAGAATGAGAAGCTTGGTTCGTTAATTCGCTCCGAGAGACGACACATTCTCACCAACCTCACTCACGCACTGAGATATATATTTATAGAAAGTTTCAGTCAGTTTTACAAGTGTCGCTACCAGGGGCGTTTTTAGGGTTAGAAAACATTGGGGGCTTCAGCCCAGGGGGGTGGAGGGGGGGGGTCACCCCCCCCCCCCTTTTTTTTTTTTTTTTTTTTTTAAGCACAGAAATACGCAATTTTAGATTAATTAGAGATGAATACTGAATAACTAGAATCATTAGAGGTTCTCAAAGTGAGGTCCAGGTCCATGAGAGGGATATGGGCAGTCCCTAGAAAATTCAAAGTTAACAGGACCAAATCATCAGTTTCTTATTTATTTATTTATTTAGCCAGATAAAACATTGATCTGGTCCAAGAAGCCCCAACAGGAGTACAAATATACATATATACACATATATATACATATAATATATATACATATACTGTACATACATACACATATACACCAATAACAAAATAAAAACACAGTTAATTGTAGATACACAATCAGGTTTAAGCACTATAAAAATGCAGCAGGTGAGTTCACCTGTCTTCAACCAAAATGGAAGGAGAGTGAAGTACTGTACACAGAGAACATGAAAATATACAATACATTCACCAAACACTACACAAGACAACCAATGATGCAGACTGATGAAAATATACATTTTCTCCCATTTTCCCAAATCAGTCAACATGGAGAATCACAACAAAAAATTATCTTGCCAGGTCCAGCTAGGCAAAGAGATAATGTCTAGTATTTTCTGTTTAAATTTTTTCAAAAAAAAATTGTGTTACTGTAATTTTAACCTGTACTGGATACAGTATTTTATGTTTGTCTGATATTTGCTGAGCTTACAGTGTTATGCACATAGTAGCATGAAAACTGGGACATGTATTGTTGTGATTCTCCATGTTGAAATGTTGACTGATTTGGTTATATGGAGATAAAATGTTATTTTTTTCATCAGTCTGCATCATTGATTTGGGTATATGTAGATAAATAAATTATATTTTCATCAGTCTACAGCATTGGTCTTGTGTAGTGTTTGGTGAATTTATTGTATATTTGCACATTATCTGCGTACTTCACTTACAGTACTCTAATCACTGAGAAGTAGAATTGCTAAATGTGTTTTAGGTTAAGCACAGCAGTGTGTGTAACTGGTTCAAACAGAATTAAGTCATTATGTAACGTGTGTTTCATATGGTAACAAAATTAGTGTATGGTTTTGACAAGTGTTTAATTTAGCAAAGGATCTGAGGTGTTCTGATAATTGTGTGTGTGGTTGTGCTAATTGTGTGTTTTGAAACACCGGGCGCCGTTTTCAAAATCATGCTTAGGCAATCGAAAAAAAACTATTGTGTGTTTCATTATATACATATGTTTCAGTCTTCTCATTAAAAAAAGATTCGATTTTTGGGTCTTTTCCTGCCTTTGGTCCGCTTTGCATTCACATCACAAATGAACCGCAGCAGGGTTCACTTGCAAGAGTGAATGAGCTTTCACACCACCCCAAACCAACCGGACTATCCGAGGTTCGATTAAAGCTTATTATAGGACATGGGTATGGATGGCTCCAGGTGCTGCTGCGTTAAAGTGCACATCTTCAATATCTGTACTATTTAAAAGCACAGTGCAGGACACACTCAAAGGTTATCGCACATCAGAGATGGCAGTGGACATGTATGACAGGACAAAGGCCATATGTAATGGCCTTTGGATTGAGGAACATACTACCAGCCAAAGGAGGAAGCAGAAAAGGATGGACGAGTATGTAGTTGAGTCATCTTGTGGCACAAGCTCAGACCTCAGCTCAGGAGATCAGCTGAGACAGAGACTGTTCTATCCAGTCGTCGACAGAATGCTGCAAGAGCTTGAGAGCAGGTTCTCATGAGTTGGATAACAATTTATGAGAGGCATACAGGCATGTTATCCAGCCTCAGACCAGTTTCTCTCAGTGGAATTGCTGCAACCCCTCGCCACACATTACAATATCCAACTATTGCCAGAGGAGATCACAGTTGCAAAGTGTTTCCTGGTCAGGACAGGCAGAGATGCAGTCCCTACTATCCAAAGTGTCTTTTCCCTCCTGGATGATAATAATAATAATAATAATGCATTTGATTTATAAGGCGCCTTTCAGGACACTAAAAAAAAAGTCCACAAATCGGTGAATGAAAGAATTATAGGATCAAATGAAAACTACTTACTAAAAATGTTTAAAAGTACTAAAAACCAACAAAAAATACCAAACACTAACAAACATTCAGCACAGACAATGGGGATGCTGACATAAAAAAAAAAAAAAAAAGTAAAAAAAAAAAAAAAAAATGTAAACAATTCCTTTTTTTTTTTTTTTTTTTTAGATCCGGGGCTAGGAGAAAAACATCCGGGGCTAGAGCCCCGGAAGCCCAGGGCTAACGACGCCACTGGTCGCTACTAACGGTGAGTAAATGGCAGTTCTCATCTAGGCGCGGCATATTTTTGTAGTTAGCAAGCATTGCTGTGTGTCTAAGGAGCAGTGTTAACTGTATGATCACTGTGGGTACAGTAGCGTATGTTGTGCCAATGCCGTCTGGTAACTTTAGATGGATTTGTATTGTCGTGTTGAGATATAGCGTGTAGCATAGAGGTACGTCAGCGCACTGAAAGGCTGGTAGTGTGTAGCATGGAGGTACGTCAGCACACTGAAAGGCTGGTAGTATGTAGCATGGAGGCACGTTAGCGCACTGAAAGGATGGTAGCGTGTAGCATGGAGGAGGTATGTTGCGTACTGAAACTAAAGGGAAAGGGCACACACTGTACCATGGGACATGTCATTTGCCATTACAGAAGGTCGTTATTTGTGGAATGTATTGTAGAGCAGTGGTTCTGAACCTTTCGGGGGCCAAGGTACACCAAAAGTCACAGGTTTTCTCCGCCCTCTTCTCTCCTCCCTTCCCTCGTTAAAATGAGTAGGAGTAGGGGGATGCAGAGTGTACAGGCCCTGGCTTCTCTATCACTCTCTCACTGCATATCCATCTATTCTACACAGTGGGTTGTGGTGGCCATTAGGGGCCATGAGGTAGTGATGTGATGTAATCCAATCCAATCCACTTTATTTATAAAGCACATTTAAAAACAACAATGTTGACTGACAAAGTGCTGTACAAGTCACACAGCAAATATTTACAGATAAAAAGCACACAATAAAGCATACACTATAAAAAGGCAGGTCTCTCAAGCTCGATCAAAACCAAAAGCCAAAGAAAATAAATATGTTTCGAGGTGTGATTTAAACACCAACAGAGTGCCCTGTCATCCAGAGGAAGCTCATTCCAGAGCTCTGGGGCTGCCACTGAGAAAGCACGCCCCCCCCCCCCCCTAAGCTTCAGCCTGGACTTAGGAACAGCCAGGAGGAGCTGATCAGAGGACCTGAGGGACCTTGAAGGAACATAAGGTTCCGGCAGGTCCGAGAGGTAGACCGGTGCCAAGCCGTTCAGTCACAAGCAAACAGCTAAATCTTAAAATCGATCCTAAAACGCACAGGAAGCCATTGGAGGAAAGCCAGTACAGGGGAAATGTGCTCTGGCTTACGTACGTGTTCCAGTTAGCAGACGAGCAGCAGCGTTCTGGATTAACTGCCAGCGAGAGAGGGAAGCCTGACTGACACCAACATACAAGGCATTACAATAATCAAGACGAGAGGTCATAAAAGCATGTATAACATTTTAAAAAAAAACACTACGAGATAAAAAAGGTTTGACCTTGGACAGCCGCCTAAGCTGGAAAAAGGACATCTTTCCCACTACAACATTTATCTGTTTGTCCATCTTAAGGTCACAGTCGATCTTCACCCCTAGAAAGGCCTCAACAACCTGGCCCCCTCCTACCTCTCTGCCCTCCTTCCCCACCACACACCTACCCGCTGCCTCAGGTCTGCAGATGCTAACCTCCTCCAACCCATCAGGACTAAACTCCGGACCTGGGGGGCGACAGACAGGGCCTCCGCTGCAGCTGCCCCCACCCTCTGGAACGCCCTGCCCACCCATATCCGCCATGCACCCACTCTTTCATCTTTCAAACAAGCCCTCAAAACCCACCTTTTTACCCTGCTTTCAACCTGAACAACATGAACTTCTTCCTCTCTCACCTTTTTTCTTCTCTCTCTCTACTAAAATATAACATATTTATAGGCATGTTAGACCCTCCTTTGACACATTACTGTTCAGATTAACCTCTTAAGACTACTGCTTGACCTTACGCCTAGAACCCACCTCACCCCTGCCCACTTTGACAAACCTAGGATGGCTTAGAGTAGACGACAGAGTACAGCAACTGGCAATGGGCCTGGTCTACAAGATACAATACACGACCAAGGTACCCATGTACATGTCAAAATACTTCCCAAAGGTCAGTGAATACCACGATCACAACACCAGAGGGAGCTCTACAAAAACCCAGATTGGGCTCAAACAAGGGACTAAACACGTTTCGCAATTATGCCACATCAATGTGGAACGCCCTACCCACAGCTGTAAAGGAATGTGAATCACTACCCACTTTCAAAAACACTCTCAAAGAACACCTACGGGAGACTGCAATTCGAAACTGGCCCCTGTAAATGTCCTAACCCAACCCCCTCCAATGTACAGTAAATGACCAAGTATGGTTGTCAATATTCCAATGTACAGTTTTGCTTGTACAGTTGTACAGTGTCCCACCGCACCCACCCAACCATCTCCAATGTACAGTCCCCCCCCCCCCCACCTACCCTCCAATGTACAGTTTCTACGTCAAATGTATATACTCTCTTTTCTGGACTCTTTTGGTATCACAAACAGTACTGTATTTGCAAATCTGATATGTCATAAATGTATAGATGTAGCAGTACTGTCTATCTGTATGTCATATATGTTATGATGAATTGAAAATGGGGGACCCTAATGATGTAAACAAGATGAAAGTCTTTCTCTGGTCTGCATCCCCTTAACAATTGTAATGAACTAAAGGAGAATATAAATTATTATTATTATTATTATTAAAACTAACGCTTTCTGTAGAAGGGATGCTTTGTTTTCAAGAACCTCTGTACTGTACTGTACTGAAGAGAGCAGAGGTTATGAAGTTAATCTAACACCCTGGTTACACTCTGCTGTAGAGAGACTGTACTGAACAGAGAAGAGGTTATGAAGTTCATCTGACGCCCTGGTTACACTCTGCTGTAGAGAGACTGTACTGAACAGAGAAGAGGTTATGAAGTTAATCTAACACCCTGGTTACACTTTGCTGTAGAGAGACTGTACTGAACAGAGAAGAGGTTATGAAGTTAATCTAACACCCTGGTTACACTCTGCTGTAGAGAGACTGTACTGAACAGAGAAGAGGTTATGAAGTTAATCTAACACCCTGGTTACACTCTGCTGTAGAGCGACTGTACTGAACAGAGAAGAGGTTATGAAGTTCATCTGACACCCTGGTTACACTCTGCTGTAGAGAGACTGTACTGAACAGAGAAGAGGTTATGAAGCTCATCTAACTACTGCAGAGAAGAGGTTATGAAGTTCATCTGACGCCCCAGTGCCTCAGGAGTTGCCTGGGGGCAAATAATGGTGCTTTACAGAACCCTACACCACCGTCTAAATGCTTCTTCCATGCTATTTGAAGAGTAGTACCAATAGCAATTCCATTATTAACCATTTAGTTACGAGACTGTGCTACATACTGTATATAATGTACTTATATATGAATAGGCCATCAAAACTAGATACTTTTATCATTTAATGTTTACATTTTAAAGCAACAATGTGTACAATTTCCGAGAGAAAAAAAGTACACGTTATTTTTGTTTGTATTTTGCTCATTGACTGCCAAAAACGAGTATATTCATTTTATGTTTTGTTTTTTTATTATGATACTAGACACAGTCCCCCTGACCTTCTGTATGGATTTTGTAACACTGTGATGACGATCGAATCCCGACAGGTGGCAGTCTCGCCTATACCTGTTGAGTAAATTCTTTAGCAAGGGGACGACGCTTGATCAAGCAGAGGCGTCTTGTCTCGCCAGGAACGGCAAATCAACTATTATTTGCATTACTCATGTTCACTCTATTCGCCCAGTATATTCGCGCTGACACAAGACAGGAGCTACTGGACATTGGTTCACATGTCGGATTACTGGATATTTCCATATTTTTCGATGGACCGAATGACAACGCCAGACCTGCGGGCACACCGGGTCTGTTTACATCGTCTCCCCGGACAAAGAGGCCTCGTACGCGCCGGGGGGTCGAAAGCAGAAGCGGGGCTGCAGACTGAGGCTATAGCTCTGGCTCCTCATAGCGCCGCTCTTCCCAGCCTCCTTCTTGC
>NC_140168.1:22685494-22707994 GCF_963971535.1 Notolepis coatsorum | reverse complement strand
CCCACTCTTCCTTCCTTCCCCTCCCGAATGTTTTGTTAATAACGATGTTTTTTTCCTGGAAAAACATATGTTACTTCACAACATTTGGAGATACGACATGTGCTGTGTGTGAATTGTCTTGGTCGTTTGTGTAGCTTGGGTAGCGTTGGGCCGTTGGCCAAAGCTGTGTGTGGCCTGGTGTCAGTACCTGGCTAGCCTATTTAGCTGATGTCGGCCATTGGCTCCGAGTCCTTGCTACTTTGTTTTCTCTGGTATAGACCCTCTTCTCTTTGGATTTAAGTGTTGATCTTTGTCCTTTTGGATCTATGTATATTCATGTTGCCTTTGTGAAGTTATCTTTTCCTTCTGTTTTGTTCTTCCATTAAAAGTTGAATATCCTTTAGGGGCTCATCTTTGCTTATCTCTCTCATACATACTCTCTCTCTAACACACACACACACGACAAACACACATGCTCTCTCTCTCTCTCTCTCTCTTTCTAACACACAGTCTGCCTATGGCGGCCTTTCTCGATGGCTAGGCTGTGCTCGCTGAGTCTGTACCTAGTCAAGGATCTTCAGTCACAGTGCTCAGGTATTCTGCCACTGTGTACTCTCTGTTTAGGGCCAAATAGCATTTCAATTTCTTTCCAATGTGTCTCTCTCTCTCTCTCTCTCTCTCTCTCTCTCTCTCTACACTGTATATTGACTGTAGAACGGGAGCTCTCTCTCGCTCTCTCTCTTGCTATATGTTGACTGTATCATGCCCAGCCTCGGGCAGCGCTATTATTTAAGAATATGTTGACTGTACCTTTTGTGGGGGGGGGGGGGGGGGGGGGGGGGGGGGCTCGCGTTTAAATCTCGCACAGGGCCTCGCATTTCTCCCAGGCGGCCCTGCACACACACACACACACACACCTAATGTTGTTGTTCATTAGGTGTTTCTGCATCGCAGCCAAGCTGCTCACACCCACACACACACACACACACACACACACACACACACACACACACACAGCAACAGGCTGTACAAGCAGACGGCCTACTTACGGACTTTACTAAGCGATATTGATGAGACGGCAGGACATTGGAGGTACACAGATGAAAAGCTGGGTGGAATGGTTGCTGAAGACAAACAAACAAACAAACAAACAAACAGACAGGCAGTCAGAGAAGCACAGCGGAACAGCGAGTGCGTGGGAAATGTGTTCCACCGCCGCAGAGCCAGGACAGAGAGTAACCTGCTTCATCTTGATGACCCCCCCGGGTGTGTGAAGTGGAGTGGCTCTCAGGCGTCTCGGGGGAAGCAGAGGGTGTGTAGAGACCAGACTGTACCATCTAGATCAGAGCGTAGGGGTCTGGAGGAGGGTGTGTAGTTAGAGACCAGACTGTACCATCTAGATCAGAGCGTAGGGGTCTGGAGGAGGGTGTGTAGTTAGAGACCAGACTGTACCATCTAGATCAGAGCGTAGGGGTCTGGAGGAGGGTGTGTAGTTAGAGACCAGACTGTACCATCTAGATCAGAGCGTAGGGGTCTGGAGGAGGGTGTGTAGTTAGAGACCAGACTGTACCATCTAGATCAGAGTGTAGGGGTCTGGAGGAGGGTGTGTAGTTAGAGGACAGACTGTACCATCTAGATCAGAGCGTAGGGGTCTGGAGGGTGTGTAGTTAGAGACCAGACTGTACCATCTAGATCAGAGCGTAGGGGTCTGGAGGGTGTGTAGTTAGAGACCAGACTGTACCATCTAGATCAGAGCGTAGGGGTCTGGAGGGTGTGTAGTTAGAGACCAGACTGTACCATCTCGATCAGAGTGTAGGGGTCTGGAGGGTGTGTAGTTAGAGACCAGACTGTACCATCTCGATCAGAGTGTAGGGGTCTGGAGGAGGGTGTGTAGTTAGAGACCAGACTGTACCATCTAGATCAGAGCGTAGGGGTCTGGAGGAGGGTGTGTAGTTAGAGGACAGACTGTACCATCTAGATCAGAGGGTAGGGGTCTGGAGGAGGGTGTGTAGTTAGAGACCAGACTGTACCATCTAGATCAGAGCGTAGGGGTCTGGAGGAGGGTGTGTAGTTAGAGACCAGACTGTACCATCTAGATCAGAGTGTAGGGGTCTGGAGGAGGGTGTGTAGTTAGAGACCAGACTGTACCATCTAGATCAGAGCGTAGGGGTCTGGAGGAGGGTGTGTAGTTAGAGACCAGACTGTACCATCTAGATCAGAGCGTAGGGGTCTGGAGGAGGGTGTGTAGTTAGAGACCAGACTGTACCATCTAGATCAGAGCGTAGGGGTCTGGAGGAGGGTGTGTAGTTAGAGACCAGACTGTACCATCTAGATCAGAGGGTAGGGGTCTGGAGGAGGGTGTGTAGTTAGAGACCAGACTGTACCATCTAGATCAGAGCGTAGGGGTCTGGAGGAGGGTGTGTAGTTAGAGACCAGACTGTACCATCTAGATCAGAGCGTAGGGGTCTGGAGGAGGGTGTGTAGTTAGAGACCAGACTGTACCATCTAGATCAGAGCGTAGGGGTCTGGAGGAGGGTGTGTAGTTAGAGGACAGACTGTACCATCTAGATCAGAGGGTAGGGGTCTGGAGGAGGGTGTGTAGTTAGAGACCAGACTGTACCATCTAGATCAGAGCGTAGGGGTCTGGAGGAGGGTGTGTAGTTAGAGACCAGACTGTACCATCTAGATCAGAGGGTAGGGGTCTGGAGGAGGGTGTGTAGTTAGAGACCAGACTGTACCATCTAGATCAGAGCGTAGGGGTCTGGAGGAGGGTGTGTAGTTAGAGACCAGACTGTACCATCTAGATCAGAGTGTAGGGGTCTGGAGGAGGGTGTGTAGTTAGAGACCAGACTGTACCATCTAGATCAGAGCGTAGGGGTCTGGAGGAGGGTGTGTAGTTAGAGACCAGACTGTACCATCTCGATCAGAGCGTAGGGGTCTGGAGGAGGGTGTGTAGTTAGAGACCAGACTGTACCATCTAGATCAGAGCGTAGGGGTCTGGAGGAGGGTGTGTAGTTAGAGGACAGACTGTACCATCTAGATCAGAGGGTAGGGGTCTGGAGGAGGGTGTGTAGTTAGAGACCAGACTGTACCATCTAGATCAGAGCGTAGGGGTCTGGAGGAGGGTGTGTAGTTAGAGACCAGACTGTACCATCTAGATCAGAGCGTAGGGGTCTGGAGGAGGGTGTGTAGTTAGAGACCAGACTGTATCATCTAGATCAGAGCGTAGGGGTCTGGAGGAGGGTGTGTAGTTAGAGGACAGACTGTACCATCTAGATCAGAGCGTAGGGGTCTGGAGGAGGGTGTGTAGTTAGAGACCAGACTGTACCATCTAGATCAGAGCGTAGGGGTCTGGAGGAGGGTGTGTAGTTAGAGGACAGACTGTACCATCTAGATCAGAGCGTAGGGGTCTGGAGGAGGGTGTGTAGTTAGAGACCACTGACTGGAAGTAGGAGGGTAAGATAAGATAATCATTTATTGATCCCCTTTGGGTGTCAAAAGCAGCAGGGGGGGGGGGGGGGGGGTACAGGGTGGGGGATGCATAGTGTCACAGTCCTATACAGAACCGGCCGCTCCAGCCGCCCCCGAGCCCTTTGTTGTAGAGCCTAATGGCTGCCGGTATACAGGGTGCGGTTCTCCTTGTTGCATGATGGAACGTGAGGTCTATAGAGCCTCCAAGTCGATGTGTGCGGTGATGGGAAGCCATGCAGTGCAGCTCTTTGAGGCGCGGGGTGGCGTGGGGCCGACGTGGGCTTGAGATCAGGCGGGCGGGCTGCTGCGTCGTTGCCGGCAGACCACCAGCGAGCGGAGCGCTACAGTAATCGAGGCGTGACGTGACCGACCGCACAAGGGTGGCTTCCTTCCTCTTCGTCAGTGAAGGATGAATCTTTCTCACGTTGCTCAGGAAGGATCCAGCCAGGGGGTCCTGGGGGGGGGGGGGGGTTCTGGGGGTTCCAGTTCAACCCTTTCACTACCACACTACAGAATGTTAACCCTTTCACTACCACACTACAGACGGTTAACCCTTTGTCGTGTAGCAGTGAAAGGGTTATTTACACATTTAGTCATTTAGCTGACGCTTTTATCCAAAGCGACTTACTAGTTCTGTACGACAAGCCATCTGGAAGGGCACAACTCTATCAGCTGAGTAACAGTGTTCATCAAAGTGTTGAGTGCTACAGTGTAGGTTAGTTTATTAGGACAAGTGCATGACAGTAAGGTTAGTTAGGGTTAGATTTATAAAAAAAAGTATTCATTTTTGTCAACGGTGGTTGGTGCAGGGGTTAGGGGGTAGGAGTTTTTTATTTTAAATGAGGCAAGGGGCAAGCCAATGCATGTAATTGGCAAATCATTTAAATGTATGTTTTATGTGCATTGTATGTGCATTGTATGTGCATTGTATGTCCTGCCTTTTCTTCCAAAAAATGGAATACAAATATATAAAAAAAAAAAAAAAACTATTAATTTCAGATAATGGTTGAAGAAGTGTGTCTTTAGGCGACGGCGAAAGATTGGACGGGGTTTCGGCTGTCCTATAACTGTGGTGGGAAGTTCGTTCCACCATTGTGGGGCAAGGACTGAGAAAAGGCGGTTATTAACCTTCTGTATTGTCGCAGTGAAAGGGTTAACCCTTTGGTAGTGTGGTTGTGAAAACATCACCATCTTGTAATTTGGCATAAATCGTTGGTGCATTACAGTTACCGTTCACTGAAGAGCTCCACATGTCGGTCTACGGTGAGGTCCCGGACATGAAAGTGAATAGGAAAAACAAATATTTAAATAGATATCACTATGAAACTTTCCCAGTTTGTTATGTAGGCCTACATAACTAAGAAACAAATTCGTTTTCAGAAATGTTATGTTTATATATGCAAAATAGGCGTTACCTAATTAAATATGCACAGATTTACATCCATCTTCAGGAACAGAATCACCAACATTGGATGATGCCAGATTCAACATTTTTGTTTCATTATGTTGACATTAACATGACACAATGAGCCTTTGTCCAGAAGGGATTGTGGCTAAGCCTTTTTATCATCCCATAAATCAGGAAATACTGTCTACATGTAACCAGGTCAATTGGACATTGTTTATTATTATTGGGGTTTGAAATGTCACCAAATCCTGTTTATAAATGTCTCCAAGGGTTACTATTGTTTATTATTTTATTAAGGATTGAGATGTTATTAAATCCTGTTTACAAATGTTTAATGTTTACAATTGTTTATTATTTCTTTATACCAAAGGCACTTTTATTTGAATGTAACTTGGGAAGTTCACGTTCGAGAGTGTAGCACTTCCGGGTCAGATATTCGCGCGTGTCAGGCGCAACCTTCCGGTTTGAGTTCAGTTTACGACACGAACTCAACATGGAGGTACGTGTATCACTGTGGCGCGCCGCACTATTGTGTTTCATACTGTTGTATATATTTTGTATAAGAATTGAATGTCGATAATAATTACTTGCTAGTTGTGACGAACGGTGTGGTTATATGGTATGCACAGTTGAAGGTCTTGGCAATGTAGTTAACTAGTGTTCTCTGTCCACAGACGTATTGAGAGCACACATGTGTTGACGCTGCTTCCTTTTTGTGTATTCTATTCGCCATTCGTTTTACACAGGTATGTGCCTTGATATGTTTATTGTGCCTTAAATATGTGTTTATTGTGCAATATATTGTTTATGTTTAGTTTACGACACGAACTCAACGTGGAGACGTATTGAGAGCACACATGTGTTGACGCTGCTTCCTTTTTGTGTATTCTATTCGCCATTCGTTTTACACAGGTGGCCTCCATTGAAGACCATCAAATAAATGATTGAACAGTGTCCATGTGTGCCGACTCATCCCTAAGCCTCTCACACAAAGAACACAACGCAGGAGCCACGTGTGTTAGGCAGGCCTACACACAGAGAACATCCATTACAGTGGTACCGTTCGACCCGGATAAAGAACCTTCGCCAGGATCGTTCGCCAGGGAAGCTGCAGTTCCAAAGTCAAGCTGCCCTCTAGTGGCGGGTGATAAACTCTTCACACAGGTGTCCTCACAGTCAACACAGCCCTCATCATTGGTGAGACGCTGTCATCTAGTGGCCGGTGGAAAGAACTTCACCCTACGTGGCTTCAATACAGTGAAGGTATGTCACAGCCACAGGCCACTGTTTTGTAAATTGTGAATAAAGACAATTAAAGAGGACAATGAACTTGTGAAGAAGAAAAAAAGACAAGAAGATGAGGATGCCAGTGAATGTGTAAAAGACATTTAGGTATTCATTTAATTGGTTAATCTCTTATGTAATTTCATTCCTATTATTTTTTTTATTTTATTTTTTATTTTTTTTCTACTACAGTAATTAGAAGCTGAACAGGTTATTTAATTCTTTTTTTCTGTTAAGCCAAAGCACCTAAGGGTGAAAGTAGGACAATGGCAGAAGGTGGGAATACAGATGTGGTAGTAGAGATGGACTTGGATGGGGGGGGGGAATTTTACAACCGGCTCTCAGAGACGGAAGCAACAGGACCAGATCCAGTAACATTTGAAACTCCACAGCTTACCTCCACGAGGTACGTGAATCGTGCCAGGCCAAGTCTACCACCAGTTGATTGTGTGGACCGTGCCGGGCCAAGTCAATCACCAGTTAGTGAGCGACTAGCAGGTGAACAGCCAGAGTTAAGTGCGCTCATCACACAGCTGGCAGAAAAGATTGGCGAGTCCATCACAGCTAAGCTGCAGTTTAGCAGGAGCACAGACACCATTAGGTCTATTGAGCGCCCCTCAGAGGTGACAGTGCCACACCGAATAGTCGTGCACTCAGACGCCAGAGAGCCCCCTATATTCAGGGGTGATAATTCAGACAAATTCACTGTTTATGAGTGGGAGATTTTGGTTACCTCATACATGAGGAAACGAGCCACTCCAGTTGGTGAGCAATCACAGGAGATTCTATCTAAGCTCATGGGTAAAGCAGATGTGGTAAGGATAAAGTTGCGTAACAACAAGTCTATTGACCACACAAGGAACCCTCACATGATTTTTGACATACTAAAACAATATTTTGGTGAACTGTCATACTCAAGCATGCCCCTGGCGGTCTTTTATGGTACACTACCAAGGCCAGGCGTTACAGTGCAGACTAAAGTGCCAGCCAGCGCCGCAGCTCGGGTGCCTGACACACAGCGCGGGTTGTGCAGGGTTTGTAATTCTCCTGACCATTCCACTCCTTCCCACTGCAGAGGGGAGAACAGATGTTTGAGATGTTTGTCTCCCGGGCATTGGAAGAGGGATTGTCCTCAGCAGCCCAACCAGCGGCAGACTCCGCCCGGTGACAGCACTGGTGGTCAGTCTCGTCCTTTAAACGGCTAAACACACACCTAGAGAGGGGTGGTGTGGGTGGTATGGAGCACTAGAGACCCAGTATATAATTTTTTTTGGAGCCAGTGGGTGTTAGTGGGGGGTTTCAGTTTTTTTCTCTATACACTCAGATGCTAGATACCTCCTGTTGCAGGAGTGATAGCTCAGGTACGAGTGTGAGGGATGGAGCTAGAGCCTGGAGCACTAGAGACCCAGTATGTATTTTTATTTGGAGCCAGTGGGTGTTAGTGGGGATTTCTGTTTTTTTCTCTATACACTCAGATGCTAGATACCTCCTGTTGCAGGAGTGATAGCTCAGGAACGAGTGTGAGGGATGGAGCTAGAGCCTGGAGCACTAGAGACCCGGTTAGATAATTTTTTTTCTTAGTAGGTGTCTATCATTTTTTTAATAAGTGCCAAGAATGGTGTGGCGTATCAGGCGTCGTGCTGGTCTAAGGGAATTCTGAGACTTGATCAATCTTTTTTATTCTCTGAACCTCTTTTGGGGGTGACTTTTGAGTCGACTAGGGGACTAGGTCCTTGTATCTTGTGCCAGTTTAGGTTAGTGGTAGACTACCTATATTTTTTTTCTCTTTGTATGCCCCCCTTGCTCTGCTGACACAGGATGTTGGTGAAATTTCAGGAGGGGTGAATGTAACCAGGTCAATTGGACATTGTTTATTATTATTGGGGTTTGAAATGTCACCAAATCCTGTTTATAAATGTCTCCAAGGGTTACTATTGTTTATTATTTTATTAAGGATTGAGATGTTATTAAATCCTGTTTACAAATGTTTAATGTTTACAATTGTTTATTATTTCTTTATACCAAAGGCACTTTTATTTGAATGTAACTTGGGAAGTTCACGTTCGAGAGTGTAGCACTTCCGGGTCAGATATTTGCGCGTGTCAGGCGCAACCTTCCGGTTTGAGTTCAGTTTACGACACGAACTCAACGTGGAGGTACGTGTATCACTGTGGCGCGTCGCACTATTGTGTTTCATACTGTTGTATATATTTTGTATAAGAATTGAATGTCGATAATAATTACTTGCTAGTTGTGACGAACGGTGTGGTTATATGGTATGCACAGTTGAAGGTCTTGGCAATGTAGTTAACTAGTGTTCTCTGTCCACAGACGTATTGAGAGCACACATGTGTTGACGCTGCTTCCTTTTTGTGTATTCTATTCGCCATTCGTTTTACACAGGTATGTGCCTTGATATGTTTATTGTGCCTTAAATATGTGTTTATTGTGCAATATATTGTTTATGTTTAGTTTACGACACGAACTCAACGTGGAGACGTATTGAGAGCACACATGTGTTGACGCTGCTTCCTTTTTGCGTATTCTATTCGCCATTCGTTTTACACAGGTGGCCTCCATTGAAGACCATCAAATAAATGATTGAACAGTGTCCATGCGTGCCGACTCATCCCTAAGCCTCTCACACAAAGAACACAACGCAGGAGCCACGTGTGTTAGGCAGGCCTACACACAGAGAACATCCGTTACATACAGTCATAAAAAAAATCTATTTTGGTATAAATGTACTATACATCAGGTTATGAATGATAAATCAACAAACCC
This sequence comes from Notolepis coatsorum, assembly GCF_963971535.1. Lineage (NCBI taxonomy): Eukaryota > Metazoa > Chordata > Actinopteri > Aulopiformes > Paralepididae > Notolepis > Notolepis coatsorum. The sequence goes on along the minus strand of NC_140168.1, from coordinate 22,699,068 downwards.
CTCTGTAAAAATAAGCAGGATATAGATAGGAAGAAATGGTGCAATTGGCAAATGGTGTATTTATATAACAGCTTTTATCCAAAGCGCTCCAAAAAATAAATGACCCATTCACTCACATTCACACACCGAAGGCTGAGGCAACCGTGCAGGGTGCCAACCTGCTCACAGGGAGCAATTAGGGGTTAAGTGTCTTGCTCAAGGACACATCGACATGCTGCCCGGGAGGAGCGGGAAACAAACTGGGAACCTCCGGATTACCAGACGATTGCTCTACCTCCCGAGCCACTGTCGCCCCCGCATGTAATCTAATCTGTGGTGGCGATTCACTTACGGGGCAGTCTCTCTCAGTGGCGTCGTTAGCCCTGGGCTTCCGGGGCTTTAGCCCCGGATGTTTTTCTCCTAGCCCCGGATCTAAAAAAAAAATATAAATTTTTTTTTTAATTTATTATTATTTATTTTTTTTACTTTTTTTTTTGTGTCAGCATCCCCATTGTCTGTGCTGAATGTTTGTTAGTGTTTGGTATTTTTTGTTGGTTTTTAGTACTTTTAAACATTTTTAGTAAGTAGTTTTCATTTGATCCTATAATTTTTTCATTCACCGATTTGTGGACTTTTTTTTTAGTGTCCTGAAAGGCGCCATATAAATCAAATGCATTATTATTATTATTATTATTATTATTATTATTATTATTATTATTATTATTATCATCCAGGAGGGAAAAGACACTTTGGATAGTAGGGACTGCATCTCTGCCTGTCCTGACCGCGTGAATATTAAAGGCAACCAACTTGTGTTCAGCTTTTCGTTCAGCGTTTCTCCGATTGGCCACACGGCCAATCAATCAATCCACTAGCACGCGGCCTTGCGGCAAGAGAGACAAGAGAGACAAGAGAGACAAGAGAGACGCGGCAGTCGCGGCAGAGTGGCTGCGCATGCGCATATATGTATGTATATATATATGTATAAACATATCTACTAGAAACACTGGTGTTCTGTTGTGCGACTGTGCTAAACTCTTCCACCACATGACCGACATTTGACATACAGTAGTACACCTCCTATCTATGTTGGGATTATGTTTGGTCATGACAAAACAATAAAAATCGCTACCGTTAGTAAGCTGCCACCACCCACTTCAATGACAGAGCTCTCATATTTGCGAATGCATAAACTATATCTTAAATTATGGCTATGTGTCTAATATGGCTGTCGCGAAGTCATTGATAAGCGACAGCCATATTAGACACATAGCCATAATTTAAGATATAGTTTATGCATTCGCAAAATATGAGAGCGCTTGTCATTGAAGGGCTTCCTACAACGGAGGAACGGCCGCTGCTGCTGCTGGAGCTGAACCGAGTCAAGCCGCGGGCGGCACACGCAAGCCGGGGAAAAAACAACCGCGTCGCCCCGCTGGCTCTTCAGCAAGGAGCCTCCACAGCTCCAGTTAACCTAATTTATACCGTAATGAATCATTAAAAAATATACCGTTAACTGGAATATGTTGTTTCTTTACACATATGTTGGATTATGTAATTGGGTTTTCATGACAAAACAATAAAAATCGCTACTTTACATCAGGGTGAACGCTGAACCGAGTCAAGCCGCGGGCGGCGCACAAGCCGGGGAAAAAACAACCGCGTCGCCCCGCTGGCTCTTCAGCAAGAAGCCTCCACAGCTCCAGTTAACCTAATTTATACCGTAATGAATCATTAAAAAATATACCGTTAACTGGAATATTTCATTTCATTACACATATGTTGGATTATGTAATTGGGTTGTCATGACAAAACAATAAAAATCGCTACTTTACATCAGGGTGAACGCTGTTACACTGCCACCACCCACTTCAATGACAGAGCTCTCATATTTGCGAATGCATAAACTATATCTTAAATTATGGCTATGTGTCTAATATGGCTGTCGCGAAGTCATTGATAAGCGACAGCCATATTAGACACATAGCCATAATTTAAGATATAGTTTATGCATTCGCAAAATATGAGAGCGCGGTCATTGAAGGGCTTCGTTCTACAACGGAGGAACGGCCGCTGCTGCTGGAGCTGGACCGAGTAGAGCCGGCGGCGGTGCACGTTAGCCGGGGACAAACCACCGCATCGCCCCGCTGACGTTAAAAACGCGAAATAACGTTACTGATGTACAGTGACACCCAGAGTTTCTAGTTACAGTAGTGACGCGTGACTCGAGATAGTCCTAACACTGTAACAGTGTTTATTATTAAGAGTCAGATAGTCCTAACAGTGTTTATAGTCCTAACACAGTGTTTATTAGTAAGAGTCAGATAGTCCTAACAGTGTTTATTATTAAGAGTCAGACAGTCGTAACAGTGTTTATTATTGCGAGTCCTAACAGTGTTTATTATTTCATAACTGTATAAAAACGCGAAACATAATAATCAGTCAGCAGCGCTCCACTGCTACCGCAGCCCAACACAAGTGCGTTGGAACAGCAGCCCAACACTACACAAGTTGGTTGCCCGCGCTGCCGCGCTTGCTCTTTGGATTTCATTTGGGACGTGGGACGGCTGCGCTTGCCTGCGCGTGGGGGTGGGGGGGGGCGCGGCCAATCAGAGAAAAGCCGAACACAAGTTGGTTGCCTTTAATATTCACGCGTCCTGACCAGGAAAAACTGTAAAGACTAGAGATTAACTGTTTATTTATTTTGTACATAGGCTGTGCATATGTTTGTTTGTTAGTTTATTTGCTTATGTGTATGATTCTTAACTGTGTTTTTATTTTGTTATTGGTGTATATGTGTATGTATGTACAGTATATGTATATATATTATATATATATATGTATATATATGTGTATATATGTACTCCTGTTGGGGCTTCTTGGACCAGATCAATGTTTTATCTGGCTAAATAAATAAGAAACTGATGATTTGGTCCTGTTAACTTTGAATGTTCTATGGGGACTGCCCAGATCCCTCTCATGGACCTGGACCTCACTTTGAGAACCTCTAATGATTCTAGTTATTCAGTATTCATTTCTAATTACTCTAAAATTGCGTATTTCTGTGTTAAAAAAAAAATTAATAAAAAAAAAGGGGGGGGGGGGGTTACCCCCCTCCACCCCCCCGGGCTGAAGCCCCCAATGTTTTCTAACCCTAAAAACGCCCCTGGTCTCTCTCTCAAAAGACCCTCCTGGCCCGTTTTAAAGGCACCGACACGAGCTGTTGACACAGGGTGTCATAGCCACAGCCTTTTGACAAGAGACCAGTCAGCTTCCTGTAGAGGCCAGCCAGGTCCCTGTTATCCACACCATGTGGTTAGAATAGAATAGAATAGAATAGAATAGAATAGAATAGAATAGAAATCCTTTAATAATCCAGAGGGAAATTCGGCACCACAGATCGAACACATTGAACAACAATAAACATTTAGGTAGACAATAGGACTAAAATAAGAATACAAATATAATAATATAAAAAATACGAATAAAGGGGAGCTCCCGTAGATCACCGCATATCTCGGCGCTATTTCTGCGTCGGGGAAAACCGTGCTCGTCACGGATCTGGGGGACACGAGTTCGATTCCCGGACCCGCCGTATTTTCTCAGAGTGTCTTCCCCTGCTCTACATCCCATTTCAACCTGTTTCTGTCGGTCATGCTTGACCAGAAAAGCGATAAACGCTAAAAAATAAAGTTTAAAAAAAAAGAAGAAAAAAAAAATACGAATAAAATAGAATAAATAATAAAATACGGTCCGGGATATACATTCTGGTATGTATATATATATATACATTCTAAAATCTTGAATATAAACTATAAGCGCCTCTCAGATGAGATGGGACACCTTCCCTAAAGCAGATGACAGAGGACCACGAGTGACTCACCACCATGTAGGTATCATGAGAGTGACTCACCACCATGTAGGTATCATGAGAGTGACTCACCACCATGTAGGTATCATGAGAGTGACTCACCACCATGTAGGTATCATGAGAGTGACTCACCACCATGTAGGTATCATGAGAGTGACTCACCACCACGTAGGTATCATGAGAGTGACTTGTAAAAAAAAATACTACAAATACTCGCATTGGATACATCAAGCACTGCTTGTTTGAACGGTTTTCACAAGGTGGCTCAGCCCATGTTCTGGACGTACTCTTGTGACTGGCTAGGGACAACTGAACAGCGGATTGGCTGTGTGAACACGTGGACAGATCCCATTGGTCACCCTCAACCACGACATACTGGACGGCTATGGAAGCTGTTCAGTCGTACCGTGAACAAAGGCCGAGCCGTGCCCGCTCACGGCACACGGAAAACACAGAGTGAAACTATAACGATTCACAGACAACACCTCACAGATTTGAAGCCAGAGACACTGGAGTTTAGACATTTCTCTAAGAACCGAAAAACGAGGCCGGAAATGTTCAGAAAGCACTCGTCGATAGACGAGAGAGTTTAACCGCTACTACTGTATTTCAACTCTGCATAGCATTTTGATTCATGCAATTCTACAGACACCAGCGAAGTCTGTGTGGAAGGTCCTCGGGGGTGGTGAGAGTAAGGAGAGAGCAGGGCAACACAAACTAGTAGAATTGTTTAGTTTTTTTTTTTGCGTGGAGTTTAGCTGTTTGCGTGTATCGATTTGTTCTTCGCCTGAAGCCCCCCCCCCCCCCCCCCCCCCTCTCTTTCATTCCTTCATTCCCTCCTTGCCTGTTGGCTGACATCTAGTTCACTTAGAGCACTCTATTGCTGGGAGGCAAGTGGAAGAGCACGGTGTGTGTGTGTGTGTGTGTGTGCGTGCGTGCGTGTGTGTTCTGTATCTCTAAAGATCCGGCATGGGGTCATCGCAGTCGAAAAGGCTACAGTGATTAGTATTTTAGACAAACAACAAAAACAAAACACCGTGGGAGGAGGGGTGTGGTCTTGGTGTCGGCTGCAGAGGGAGAGCCAGGAGGCCTATTGCTTAATAACAGCGGAGCAGTGCTGCCGTTGCTTCCGCGTTTTCCCTGATTGGCTGCGACACGCCCCGCGGCAGGCGCGGCAACCGCAGAGCGGAGCGGCAGAGCTTGCGGCATTATGTAACCGCCCTAATCCGCCATGATTCGGCGCTCAGCTCACCTGGCAGCGCAGCGGTCCTGCGGTCCGTTGTTTACAAGTTCGAATCCCATAATTTTTTTTTTTTTTTAACGTGATTTTTTTTTTTTACCGTGTATTCTTTCGCCGGTTAAGGTTAGGCATGGTTAAGGTTAAGGTTAAGGTTAGGCATTGTTTCGGAGTTGGTTAAGGTTAGAACGGTTAAGTTTAGGCGCTGTTAAGGAGCTGGTTAAGGTTAGAGTTTGTCTTAGAGAATGGCAATAGACAGCCTATTTCCGCATTGCCGCTCTCCCGCGTTGCCGCGGTCACATGGTCAAATTGTCACATTCTTGCACTCCTCCACTGTTAGAAAGCAACACGCAGCCAGGAGTGACTCAGCGAAGCGGCGGGAGGAGAAGGGTTAATTGGTGTAGGTGCAGCTTGTCTGGGTGATTAACACCGTCTCTCCTACATCACACACGAGAGACTGGGGTTAAAGGTCACTCCTACATCACACAGAGAGACTGGGGTTAAAGGTCACTCCTACATCACACAGAGAGACTGGGGTTAAAGGTCACTCTACATCACACACAGAGAGACTGGGGTTACAGTCACTCCTACATCACACAGAGAGACTGGGGTTAAAGGTCACTCCTACATCACACAGAGAGACTGGGGTTAAAGGTCACTCCTACCTCACACAGAGAGACTGGGGTTAAAGGTCACTCCTACATCACACACAGAGAGACTGGGGTTAAAGGTCACTCCTACATCACACAGAGAGACTGGGGTTAAAGGTCACTCCTACATCACACAGAGACTGGGGTTAAAGGTCACTCTACATCACACACAGAGAGACTGGGGTTAAAGGTCACTCCTACATCACACACAGAGAGACTGGGGTTAAAGGTCACTCCTACATCACACAGAGAGACTGGGGTTAAAGGTCACTCCTACATCACACAGAGAGACTGGGGTTAAAGGTCACTCCTACATCACACACAGAGAGACTGGGGTTAAAGGTCACTCCTACATCACACACAGAGAGACTGGGGTTAAAGGTCACTCCTACATCACACACAGAGAGACTGGGGTTAAAGGTCACTCCTACCTCACACAGAGAGACTGGGGTTAAAGGTCACTCCTACATCACACACAGAGAGACTGGGGTTAAAGGTCACTCCTACATCACACACAGAGAGACTGGGGTTAAAGGTCACTCCTACATCACACACAGAGAGACTGGGGTTAAAGGTCACTCCTACATCACACACAGAGAGACTGGGGTTAAAGGTCACTCCTACATCACACACAGAGATACTGGGGTTAAAGGTCACTCCTACATCACACAGAGAGACTGGGGTTAAAGGTCACTCCTACATCACACACAGAGAGACTGGGGTTAAAGGTCACTCCTACATCACACAGAGAGACTGGAGTTAAAGAAAGCTGGACTTCCCGAAAAGGGACCGTCGAGTTGGAACCGGGCGTGTCACTATCACACAGAGTTGAAGTTGAAGTAACACACCGCATGCGCTCTCTGTGTGCGTCTCTGTGTGCCTGTGAGAATAAAGTGAAACCCCCGTGGCATCAAGTTAAGCGTCTTTGAACACCGGGAAATGTGCGATATAAATCAAATGTGACGTCCGACTCCGAGAGAACGGTGTCGGTCAGAACCAGGGGTGGCGCCCCCACCGCGGCTACAAACACCTTCTCCACGCGGTTAAAACTCCATGCGGCATCGATCCGACAGCGCTTTGCCAAGGTTATACCGTTACAGTACTGTAGACAAGTGCTGATGAATTGCTGTGGATAAGTGGATACTATTAGATCGCCGAGATCGGTATGCAGCGTTTGAGCACTTGGCTTAGAATACAACTGTGTGAACTTTGACCCTCAACGGAAAATCCATAATCGCTGCTTTTGGATGAGATCCCTTGTAAATGCCAAACAAATGTTAGTGTATTACGACTTTTCAGGCATTGCGAAAAGCATTATATATATATATATATATATACTTATCGAAGAATAGGATTATCACCTCTCCATGGAATTGGAAAATCAGTTTTGAGCAGGTTTCATGGGGTCATGCATAATTATTTATGCATTTTTCTCCCCAATTTAGGCCATGTTTAGACGGAGAGAGTCTCAACAGAAACCGCAGGAGGCGTCTTGTGGTCTCACTTTTAATTTTGCGTTTAGACTAGTGTTTTGGGAGGGAATTCTTCGTGCAGACAAGGCTGTAAAAGTGTAGTCGACTCGAGACGACGGAGCCCCGCTGTCACACGATTGGCGCAGATGTCACATGACCAGAAACGTCAGTGGCCAATCAGATCGCGCAAACCGAACACGGAAGTGCAACTCCGTCAGGTTATAATATTCACTCAACCCATACGCTACACTGCCTCAGGTCGTTGAGACAACCAGGCGTGCTGTGAAGACCCGCCCTACTCTGCCTCTGATTCGCATACTGTGGGTGGGGGAATGTAATTGGACAAAGCAGAGTCACACAGACAGTGGCTCCAGTCACTAATAGTTGCGATAGCCACTGGGCTGATTCTTGTGTATTTAAAAGTACTGCCAATGTAGCCTTCAGGTGATCTCCGTGGATAGAATCAGACATGCTCGTTCGCTTTGTTTACGCTTCTAGGCTACTGGCGCATGCCTCTGACGTAAGCAGTACGCGCAACGAGAGCCTCGACAACCCTTTCATCATAGTTTTATGCGGTTCGACTGTTCAGATGATAGCGCAGAGGTGTATCGTTTCTAGGATTTCCACCCAGGAAGGTGGTCTCACTTTTTTTGCGGATTCTCCCCGCAAAAACTCTGTTGCCGTATAAAAAAAAAAGGCACATCCGAAAAAAATAATATTACGGATTCACCTGCTAGCGTTTCCGTCTAAACATGGCCTTAGTCGTTATGCCAATTCTGTGTGTGTACTGTGTGTGTGTCCCGGTCCTGCTCATTCTGCTCTCCTCCGTCAGTCTAGGGAGGGTGTAGAACCACCACGCCTCCTCTGATACATGTGGAGTCGCCAGCTGCTTCTTTTCACCCGACAGCGAGGCGTTTCACTGGGAGAGCGTAACACGCGTGGAGGTTCACGCCATCTCGCCCCCAGATCCCCTCCCTGCTGAACAGGGAGTCGCTAATGCAATGACCAGGACTAATACCCCACCGGCCTCCCACCCACCAACACTGCCAATTGTGTTATTTGGAACATCTGACCAAGCCAGGTGGGTCATGGAATTCATCCAATATGTGTAGTGGACAATGTAGTATTCCAACGTTTTGATGTTTTTATCTCCACAGGAAATATCCGTTTCAGAAAATCTGTTTAAAAATTATAATGTGTCTACAAAAAAGACCCTCTCCAACACCATACAACATGTTGGGGAATTACAATAAATAAAAAATAAAACAAACCTACGCTATGCAGTAGGGCGGTGTACAACATGAAGTTTTATCACAATAATATGGGTCATTTCATATGGATAACTATATATATCATGATATAGTAAATCTTCTGTATATGTGATGGAGATGCCTCAGGGCCACTTTTGATAATCCTGTAAACTAAATACAAATGAAAGGCACCTTTCTCTTTTTTCCTTTTATTTTGAAGTGACATTGAACGGCGCTTTCAACACCTGCCTTCCATGTAGCTCGCGCCATTCGACTCTCCCTGTAGGTCTACCGACTCTACTGGCTCTTCCGCAGGTGTTAGAAGAGGCTTGTGGGAGTCTGACATCACACTGTGCACAAAGTACAGCTTTCTATTCAGTCTCTGATGTCTTACATCTAGGGATGTTCGATATTGGCTTTTTTTTTTAACCGATATCTGATATACCGATATTGTCCAACTCTTAATTTCCAATACCGATATATGCAGGGTTCCCCCCCCCCCCCCCCAAAACTGAATAATTTCAGGTAATTAACATTACATATCTCTTGTCGTGGAATTAACACAACATTATGCATACTTTTGACAATAAATAAAATAAGAATTTGTTCTTACTTGCTTGTCTGGGATATAAAGGTTAAATAAATGAAAAAAATAATATATATATATATATTTTATTTATATATTTTTTAAATAGATACCGATCATTTCCGACCACTGAACTCTCCACACACAAGCACACATGAGCACACACACACACACACACACTGTACACGCTCACACACTAGCAGCCACTTTAACATGAGCACACACACACACTCATGCTGTACACGCTCACACTTATGGTCACTTTACAAAAGGAAAGGTCACATTAAGAATAGTATAGTATAACTTGAGATTGTATAATATAGCATTGTACATAAAGACCCAGTGCCTCATCCATAGCTAACAGTGTATTGCACTACCACAGGACCTAGCATGTCCTACCATGCTCTGTAAAACTCATGTACATATACCGATATGCCCTACTTTGATTACTTGTATTATTGCACAATGTCGTTCTATTGTATTATTATTATATTATTATTATTGTATTATGCACAATCGCTGAGGGCAAGACCCCCCGCATTTCATTGTATACTTGTATGCCGTGACAATTAAAACTCTTGACTTGACTTGATTTCCGATATTACATTTTAATGCCAATATCGGTAGGCCGATAATATCGGACATCCCTACTTACATCCAAACCACGAGCAGACGACAGAAGTGCCCGTGGCACAGCACATCGTCATACTGAACAGCTCCGATATACAGTATCTATACAACCCCATAGGGCTGTCAGTCAGTCAGTTGAAGTTCAAGTTTCAAGTTTCAAGTTTCTTTAATAGTTGTCATACAGAAGTACAGAATACTTTTATACAAAATGCTTCTTACTGTTACGCTCCAGAGACTGTGCTAGACAAGATAAGTATGAAATAAAATAGTATAGCATGTAATATAAGTAAAAATAGAAGTCACAGTGTTCAGTATAGACATATGTACAATGTTCGATGCAGAATAGAAGTAACTGAGTTACCATACAATATACAATATACTATGCAATGTACTAATATACAATACTATATAGTGCAAAGCAGAAATGGGATGAGGTACAATTTAGGTACAATTTACAGTAAGGTGTACGAGTTGTAGTGCAAATCTTTACCAATAAATATAAAGTGTGTTTAGGTGATCTAAAGTGTGGAGAGTGGGTGCTGCAGTGTGTTGTTTGTTGTTTAAAGTGAGTGTGCGCGTGTGGATGTGTGTGCTGTGTGCATTTGATGGTTGTTGCATAGTGTTTATTGTTCGTTGAGCAGCCTGATGGATAGGGATAGAAGCTCTTCTGCGTCTTTCTGTGCTCTTTCTGTGGGAAGCCCCCCTCCAATTGTGCGTTCGGCTGAACGTGCCATTCTTTGTAGTCTGCTACGGTCTTGTGCGGTGCTATTCCCAAACCAGGAGGTGATATTGCCAGTCAGGATGCTCTCTATTGTACATGAGTGAAGTTCTTAAAGATCTTCTGACTCACTTGGAACTTCCTTAGGCGCCTGAGGAAGTAGAGGCGTTGTTGTGCCTTCTTCACAACACTGTCAATGTGTGTGGTCCATGTCAAGTCCTCGGAAATGTGGACTCCGAGGTACTTAAAACTGTTCACTCTCTCAACCGGTGCCCCGTCGATGCTGAAGGGGCTGTAGTCCCTGACCCCTGACCTCCTAAAGTCCACCTTTGTTTTGCTGACGTTCAGGGAGAGTCTGTTCTCCTGGCACCATCCCGCCAGGACCTTGACCTCTTCCAGGTAGGCCCTCTCGTCGTTTGCAGAGATCAGGCCCACCACTACTGTATCGTCAGCAAATTTGATGATTGTGTTGTTGCTCCGCTGAGCCACACAGTCATGTGTGTACAGGAGTAGAGGAGGGGACTCAGAACACAGCCCTGTGGGCCCCTATGTTGAGGGTGATGGATGAGGAGGTGCAGTTGCCTGCTCTCACCACCTGGGGTCTGCCCGTCAGGAAGTCCAAGACCCACTGGCAGAGAACCTCTGGGACCTAATGTCAGAGAGAGGGTGAAGGTCTGTGCTAATCATAGCGGACACATGTGGCTTCATTGTCCGCTTGCCCTACACACACACACACGCGCGCGCGCGCACGTGCACACACACACTACACACACACACACGCGCGCGCGCGCACGTGCACACACACACGTTTGTGCGCAGACACTCATACTGTATATGCATACACCACACACAAATATACACACGCACAAATATATACAGAGGTACATATAAGTGTGTATACACATATAAAACATGCACGAGAAAGAGAATAGACAACACGTACACAAATGTGTCTCTCTCACTCAGAAACATGAACAGAAAATAAGGGCATGAACACACACACACACACACACACACACACACACACACACACACACACACACACCACACACACACACACACACAACACACACACACACACACACACACACACACACACACACCACACACACACACACACACACACACACACACACACACACACACACACACACACACACACACACACACACACACACACACACACACACACACACACACACACACACACCAACACACACACACACACACTAGTGCCGTGCTGTGCTGCCTGCACTCTGCCCTCTGCTGTGCTCTCTCCTTGTTATGTTTCCTGCCTTTGGCACATCAACCTGTGTCCTCCCACACACATGCACACATGCACACACACACACACACACACACACATGCACACATACACACATACACACACACGCCTGGCTACAGGTGGAGGACTGACAGCAGAGGACTGAGATGAGACACAGCAGGAAGACGGACAACGCATGTAGTGTTATCTCTAGGTTTACTACTATAGTATTGCTAGGTTATATAGGTTTTTACTTAGATACCAACCTCGACATTTGGGAGCATTTCATAAGCGGTATATCTGCCCTATATAATATACACAAAGGATGAAACAGTTACCGGGGTTTAACGATAACCGTGGTAAAAATTCAGTGGTAATACCGGATCCAACTTTAATTATTGTTAAAACTGTGTTTGATTACCACGCTTTGATAAAACCTCACGGTAAATACGGTCTATTCTAGAGACGGTCCGGCGTCGACCAAAGACATTGGCAACGTCTCCCAGACGCAGGCGCATGCAGCATGTATAGCGTGGGTTTGTTTTGCAATGAAAACATGTCGGAACAAGCGCTCTGAGACCTGCTATACCCGTGTCTGTGCGTGTGAACATTATCTTGATCAAAATGCGCGGTTACAAGACGCCGGCCCACCGGTAAATCTTCTCTTTTCTACCTAATGTTGAAAAAGTTGTTTGGCAAAATGTCTTATACGGTAAGATCGCCCTGCTATTGCTGGATCTGGAGTCATATTCTATGGTCAGATTTTTTTTCCACTCACGCACGTGTGTGTGTATGTGTGTGTGCGTGCGTGAGTGAGAGAATAATAATAACAATAAGCAAACAAAAAAAGATAATATTTTTTCAAGTTTTCAATATAAAACGTGGTAGTGCAGTTTGTATCAATACTTTCTGTAAATGTTCAAGCACATTTGAACAATACCGTGATATTGCCGATAACTGTGATCATTTGGTCACTATAATCGTGATATGAAATTGTCATACCGTTACATCTCTAATATATAGAGAGAGAACGAGAAAAAAGAGAAAAGTATTGAGAAAGAGAGAGAGAGAGAGAGCGAGCAAGGGCATGCGAGAGTCAAGATAGAGAGAGAGAGAGAGAGGAGAGAGATGAGAGAGAGAGAGAGAGAGAGAGAGAGAGAGAGACGAGAGAGAGGGAGGGAGACAGAGAGAGGGAGAGATATAGGGAGAGAGAGAGAGAGAGACGAATGGGTGTGAGATGAAGCTATGATTTGGTTTGCGTCTGGGGGCCAAAGAGAGGTCATTTCCAGATGGTTCCGGTTGAGAGCCAGTCGGGAGGCGTTTTTGCCAAAAAAAACATGTTCATATATTGGCCCCCCTGCCCCACCCCCCCCCTCGATCTCCTCCGCCTCTCTCCTCCTCTCCGCCGGCCCCTCTGACCTCTCCTTCCCACCTCTGCTCCATGCATCCGTCTCTCCCTCTCACCTCCCTCTCTCCTTTCTCATCATCCCACCGTATCCGCTTCTCCCTCTGCGTGCCCTGAGGGTAGAGGATGGAGTGAGCGGTGAGATGTTTAAACTGCTGGTGAGTAACAGTCAGGATCATATATATACGGTACAGACGAGAGCCACACAGATGGGGAAACACACACGCATGCACACGCACACACACACACACACACACACAACACACACACACACACACACACACACACACACACACACACAGATGGAAACACACAAGCATGCACACACACACACACACACACACACACAGAGCCACACAGATGGGAACACACCAGCATGCACACACACACACACACACACACACACACACACACACACACACACACACACACACACACACACACACACACAACACACACACACACACACACACACACAACACACACACACACCACACACACACACACACACA
>NC_140168.1:22652994-22680494 GCF_963971535.1 Notolepis coatsorum | reverse complement strand
CAATGTGTATTAGTATGAACGACCAGCTAAACTGAAGGCAAATGTGGAGAGCGGGGCTCGAACAGGCGAGCCCAGCGTCTCCAGATTTCGTGGCGAGCGCCTTGCCCACTACGCCACGTAGCCGCCCTATAATCTACCATATCTATCTGTTTATCTGTTTATCTATCCGTCTATAATTATATCTATTGTAAATGACTTAAACAAGTGTGTACGATCAACTGTAATTTACTGTGTTGACCCTGTATTCTGATGGAATCCATGTTCTAATAATGTTGAGCTCAGTTATAATCTAACCCTACAGGTATAACTAGCTGACCAATTCCCATTTCTTATTTGGTCTTGGGTCTTCTGATCCTATTTCTGAAGAAGCATGTTCATTGGCTTAGTGATGACATAAAGGAAGCTTGGTTCTTCCCCTTCCTTGCAGAATCTAGAATGTCTGCCCCAGTGGCGGCCGGTGGGTGCTTCGCCACTAGGGGCGCTATACCAAACATTTTGCAAACATGTACAGTACGGTAGTACCACACAACAGACTCATGGCAAGACGTGAGCGATTCGACTCACGCTCACGGCAATGAATCGGCTCTTATGAACGAGTCGCTCAGCTGTTACTACAACAACACACAACCAGTCAAATAAAGTATAGTCTAGACTCTAATTCACAACAATATATAAATAGAAAAGTTAGAAACAAAACTCGCCCCATCTCCAAACACAGGCAGATCTCTCCCTCTCTCCTTCTCTCGCTCACACACAGCGCGACGTGGAATCGATTCGTTACACAATCAGACCTATTATATACCAAGAATAACTTCAGTATGAGTACAGGGCTGTACACATATTTTGCATATTGTTAAACGAGCCAAGGCTAGCTATTAAACTATCGATATGAATCGAAAATCTGGGACCCTGATGTAAACAAGACAAACGTCTTTCTCTGGTCTGCATCCCCTTAACAATTGTGTGTATTGAGCCGTACTGTATTGTACCCATTCTGCAATCTGTTAATAATCTGTTCATTCATTCATTCATTCAAACATAGACGATATTGAACAAGCCATAATCCACGTATTTTCAATCCGAGAGAGCTGCAGTAGTTAAATCAATGAGCCATCGACACAGTCAGTGTGGTAACGTTATTATTGCATCCAAGATTGATACACGGCTGGCTAGGCAGTTGGTAGTCATAGTCTTGTGTTATAAAATAAATAAACAATCAGCAATGTCTCGCTTCATGAATGGCCAGCAGTAGCCTAACAGTACTGCTCCTAAAAAAAAACTATTTACAAACGTTAACGTTAACCAGAGAGAGAGAGAGAGAGAGAGAGAGAGAGAGAGAGAGAGAGAGAGCGAGAGAGCGAGAGAGAGAGAGAGACTCACTGTTTAGTTGACACGTCCAGGGCTTGCCTTGATAAAGTGTATAATCCACTGTTGATGTTTAATTCCAGACCACTGTCCACTGTGTCCAGACTGCATCCGCCATATAGCTTGTTAGCCAAGTGTTAGCTTGTTAGCAGAAGCACCACACAACACAAGTACTTCATTCCTTTGTCCATTTCCGCTCAAACAGACTGCAAACTACCTGGCGTTCTATCGCCATGCTCTAAGACAAACTCTAACCTTAACCAACTTTGAAAGAGTGCCTAAGCTTAACAGTCTAAAGAACTTGCAGTCACGGGCACGGCACGCTCTAAGACAAACAGCTGCCTGTATCACCAACCTAGGAATAAGCTAGAATTGGAATAAGCTAGAATTGGAACATTAGAAATTGGATTCGGCCAATCAGAGATCGTCTCTGTGAAATTCTGCTACGGAAAAAAATACTGGCGTCGGCCAATCAGAGAGCGTCTCCGCGAAATGCGGCTACAGACATTCTTGACGCTACTGGCTAGACCGCTTCAAATCGCGCCCGGATTCCAACATAATAGTCATATTTCAACGCACAACGCGTTATGCACTGATTGGCTGTGACGGATACAGCGATCAAACTGTGACGCGCACTCAGAGCGCTATCGCGTCTAGCCCGGGCAGAGAAATAAAAAAAAATAAAAAAAATAAAAAAACGTGATGTCACTTCCTGCTCAGGAAAACGAGTGTTTTTTTATTTGAGATAATAACGTTATATTGTGCATTGGAAATACAAACACTTAAAATGAGTAAATATTATTCATTTTAAACATGTTTATATTATTTATAGGGCTATAAAACAAAAAACAAAAAGATACTTTTTCTTGTTCTACTCTCATATAACCAGGCAGGGCCTGAAGGGGGGGCGGCGCCCTTGCGCCCCTAGTGGCAGAGCCGCCACTGGTCTGCCCGTTGCAATGAACCACATTGCAACGTCTGCCGTCTGTAACTTTTCACTTTGGAATAAACCTTCTGAAAGATGTGTCTACCTTTCATTATTGGATATTATTGATAACGTGACAATTTGGATATTGAATATAGTCAGATATAGTGCGTGTCAATTTGGGTGACGGCCCGACGAGATTATTTGACAATTTATACGTGATTATTTCACACAAACTCAAACACAAACATACCGAGCTTCCGGAGTGTGTTGGCAGGGGGACACGTCTGCTCACGCAGTGCAGTGAGACGACACTCTTCTTTACCATCACTGACAGCAGCTACAGTGGTGATAGGAGACAGTGCCCGGGCTGATCTTTTCCACCAGAGGTCTAATTTATGTCCCCTCTACCCGTGACAACGGCTTTCAAACGACACAGAAACGCACGTGAAAACAGCATTTAAACGGCTTTCAAATGAATATAGCTCCCGGCTACATAGTATGGCGATGCAAGGCAGCACATTGCACGGCATAATTTTTTTTATGAAGCCACTGTATCCGCAATTTAAACTAGGCTACACTCTCTACCAACACTCCCTTCTCTCCCTTTTTTTTTTATTTTTTTTTTTAACCTCTCTCCTGCTGTGCTCACTTTTGGTTATTTACCAACACCAATTAAATCAGGCTTTGTATGTTTGTATGGGGGATTCGTGTTGCCAGATTAGATTCAGAGAGACCGTCTAATCACCGCCCTACACTACTACACTTAATTATTATTGCATAACCTGGCAACCCAGAGTGAAGGTATACAACTCCTCAGCATTGTCAGTCTCCATTACAAAGGATGAGGACCACCTAAATGAAAAGGAACGTTTAACCCTTTCACTGCCACACGACCAAATGGTTAACCCTTTCACTGCGACCATACAGAAGGTGAACCATTTCACTGCCGTACGACCAAGGGTTAACCCTTTCACTGCCACACTATATAATGTTAACCCTTTACTATCACACTACAGACGGTAACCGTCTGTAGTGTGATAGTGAAAGGGTTAACCTCCTGTAGTGTGGTAGTGAAAGGGTTAAAGCTAGGGATGTTAGATATTGGCTTTTTTACCGATACCGATATACCGATATTGTCCAACTCTTAATTTCCGATACAGATATCAACCGATATCAACCGATACCGATATATGCAGGGTTTCCCCCCAAAAAACGGAATAATTTCAGGTAATTAACATTACATATCTCTTGTCGTGGAATTAACACTATTAACACATTAACATTATGCATACTTTTGACAATAAATAAAATCAGAATCTGTTCTTACTTGCTTGCCTGGGTAAATAAAGGTTAAATAAATGTAAAAAAATAAAAAAAATAAAAGATTTTTGATTTTATTTTTAAACCGATACCGATATTTTCCGATATCACATTTGAATGCCAATATCGGTAGGCCGATAATATCGGACATCCCTAGTTAAAGCCCCAACAAATCTCCCTTTTTTCCCACAGCCTATGATATACAACCAAGCTTTGAGAATGGATACAGATCCAAGAGATGGTACAGATTGTCAGGATATTGAAACAATATAATTTGAGAAGCTCTGACATAATGTCCAAATGATGAAATCACCACTGAGAAGAAGTGTGTCCCTCTAGCTCTTCAACCACGCGGCTCACAAACCACTGATGTACAGTAGCTGTTAAAAATAATGTGTCCTGCTTCTGTGTGTCACCGTGGTTTCAGTGCGTCACCGTGTACGACTACGCACCAGGGTTTGTTTCAGTGTATTACTGTGTACGCACCAGGGTTTGTTTCAGTGTATTACTGTGTACGCACCAGGGTTTGTTTCAGTGTATTACTGTGTACGCACCAGGGTTTGTTTCAGTGTATTACTGTGTACGCACCAGGGTTTGTTTCAGTGTATTACTGTGTACGCACCAGGGTTTGTTTCAGTGTATTACTGTGTACGCACCAGGGTTGGTTTCAGTGTATTACTGTGTACGCACCAGGGTTTGTTTCAGTGTATTACTGTGTACGCACCAGGGTTTGTTTCAGTGTATTACTGTGTACGCACCAGGGTTTGTTTCAGTGTATTACTGTGTACGCACCAGGGTTTGTTTCAGTGTATTACTGTGTACGCACCAGGGTTTGTTTCAGTGTATCACTGCGTACGCACCAGGGTTTGTTTCAGTGTATTACTGCGTACGCACCAGGGTTTGTTTCAGTGTATTACTGTGTACGCACCAGGGTTTGTTTCAGTGTATTACTGTGTACGCACCAGGGTTTGTTTCAGTGTATTACTGCGTACGCACCAGGGTTTGTTTCAGTGTATTACTGTGTACGCACCAGGGTTTGTTTCAGTGTATTACTGTGTACGCACCAGGGTTTGTTTCAGTGTATTACTGTGTACGCACCAGGGTTTGTTTCAGTGTATTACTGTGTACGCACCAGGGTTTGTTTCAGTGTATTACTGCGTACGCACCAGGGTTTGTTTCAGTGTATTACTGTGTACGCACCAGGGTTTGTTTCAGTGTATTACTGTGTACGCACCAGGGTTTGTTTCAGTGTATTACTGTGTACGCACCAGGGTTTGTTTCAGTGTATTACTGTGTACGCACCAGGGTTTGTTTCAGTGTATTACTGTGTACGCACCAGGGTTTGTTTCAGTGTATTACTGCGTACGCACCAGGGTTTGTTTCAGTGTATTACTGTGTACGCACCAGGGTTTGTTTCAGTGTATTACTGTGTACGCACCAGGGTTTGTTTCAGTGTATCACTGTGTACGCACCAGGGTTTGTTTCAGTGTATCACTGCGTACGCACCAGGGTTTGTTTCAGTGTATCACTGCGTACGCACCAGGGTTTGTTTCAGTGTATCACTGCGTACGCACCAGGGTTTGTTTCAGTGTATCACTGTGTACGCACCAGGGTTTGTTTCAGTGTATTACTGCGTACGCACCAGGGTTTGTTTCAGTGTATCACTGCGTACGCACCAGGGTTTGTTTCAGTGTATCACTGCGTACGCACCAGGGTTTGTTTCAGTGTATTACTGTGTACGCACCAGGGTTTGTTTCAGTGTATCACTGCGTACGCACCAGGGTTTGTTTCAGTGTATCACTGCGTACGCACCAGGGTTTGTTTCAGTGTATCACTGCGTACGCACCAGGGTTTGTTTCAGTGCGTCACCGTGTACGCACCAGGGTTTCAGTGTATCACTGCGTACGCACCAGGGTTTCAGTGTATCACTGCGTACGCACCAGGGTTTCAGTGTATCACTGCGTACGCACCAGGGTTTCAGTGTATCACTGCGTACGCACCAGGGTTTCAGTGTATCACTGCGTACGCACCAGGGTTTCAGTGTATCACTGCGTACGCACCAGGGTTTCAGTGCGTCACCGTGTACGCACCAGGGTTTCAGTGTATTACTGTGTACGCACCAGGGTTTGTGTGTCACCGCGTACTAGGGGTGTAACGGTACACCAAAACCACGGTACGGTACGTACCTTGGTTTTGAAGTCAAGGTTCGGTACATGTTTTCGGTACAGTGGGGGAAAGTTTGGCTTTCCATGTTCCACTCAGGGGGGATGTAGTGTGCAGTAACTAATTGTACTTGTAGGGCTGTCAACGAATATTCTATATTGAAATTAATAATCAAATGTATAAAAAATGTATTATAATTATATTGGATTGTGAAAAAAACAGCCCCCGGTGGCGTGTATACCTTCCGCAACGGAATTCGGTTTCCGGGTTCCTCTGATTGGCCGCGACCGCCACGTGACCCGCCCCCCCTACGCAGCGCGCGTGTATACCTTTCGCAACGGAATTCGGTTTCCGGGTTCCTCTGATTGGCCGCGACCGCCACGTGACCCGCCCCCCCTATCCCTGTGACTCGCTCGCTTCCTCAATTTATACGCATGGAAGTATTGACTGAATGAATGAATGAATGAATGAATGAATGAAAACTTTATTTAACAGATTGCAGAATGGGTACAATACAGTACGGCTCTCAATACACACAATTGTTAAGGGGATGCAGACCTGAGAAAGACGTTTGTCTTGTTTACATCATGGTCCCCCATTTTCAATTCATATAGAACGACTACGCCGTAACAAATCATTAAAAAATATACCGTTAACTGGAATATGTTGTGCCTTTACACATATGTTGGATTATGTAATTGGTTTGTCATGACAAACAAATAAAAAAATCGTGATTTACCCGCTGGCTACAACAACACTCAGTGACTGCATGTGACTGCTTCAGAACATCCCACTCCACTGACACATGCCTTCTCTATTTAAACGACCACATCAAACAAGAGGTGGACGCGGGGAAATACTGCGGCATGGTCATGCTGGACCTACAAAAGGCCTTCGACACTGTCAATCACACCATTCTGATTGACTTTAGCTTGTCAATCAGTGAGCTGGATGCAATCCTACCTGTAGGGGAGAGAGCAGATGGTGCAGGTAAACGGTACCCTATCCCCCCCCCCCTCACAGTAAACTGTGGTGTTCCACAAGGAAGCATACTAGGTCCGCTACTGTTCCTAATTTATGCAAATGGCATGTCGTCAGCTTGTGACTGCAACTTGTTCCTGTTTGCGGACGACTCAGCCCTGCTGGTCTCTGACAAGAACAAGTTACAGGTTGAAAAAACCCTCAGCTCGGAACTAGGCAAAATCTGCATATGGCTCGCTGAAAACAAATTATCATTACACATGGGCAAAACAGAGTCCATTCTCTTCGGTTCAAATAACAAACTCAGCAAGACCGACGGCTTCTCAGTTACAGTGGGTGACAATATTGTCACAAGGAAAGAAGATATTACCAACCTGGGTTCAATCCTAGAGGCAAATCTTTCCTGTGACAAAATGGCATCCAATGTAATAAAAAAAGTCAACCAACAAACTCGATTCTTGTACCGGATCTCCTCACTGGTAAACAAGAATACCCTGAAGACTCTGGCAGGAGCACTCATTCAAGGGTACTACGACTATGCTTGCACCTCATGGTACCAAAGCACCTCAAAGGCGCTAAAAACAAAATTACAAACATCTGAAAACAAACTGGTCAGACTACTGCTTGACCTTACTCTTAGAACCCACCTCACCCCTGCCCACTTTGACAACCTAGGATGGCTTAGAGTAGACGACAGAGTACAGCAACTTGCAATGGGCCTGGTCTACAAGATACACTACACGACCAAGGTACCCATGTACATGTCAAAATACTTCCCAAAGGTCAGTGAATACCACGATCACAACACCAGAGGGAGCTCCACAAATCATGTTAAACCCAGATTCGGCTCAAACAAGGGACTAAACACGTTTTTCGCAATTATGTCACATCAATGTGGAACGCCCTACCCAAAGCTGTAAAGGAATGTGAATCACTACCCACTTTCAAAAACACTCAAAAAACACCTACGGGAGACTGCAATTCGAAACAGGCCCCTGTAAATGTCCTAACACAACCCCCTCCAATGTACAGTAAAAATGACCAAGTATGGTCTTGTCAATATTCCAATGTACAGTGTTGCTTGTACAGTTGTACAGTGTCCCCCACCCACCCCTCCTACCCAACCTCCCCCCCCACTCCTACCAAACCTCCTCCAATGTACAGTACCCCCCCCCCCACCTACCCAACCTCCTCCAATGTACAGTTTCTACGTCAAATGTATATACTTCTTTTCTGGACTCTTTTCGTATCACAAACAGTACTGTATTTGCAAATCTGGTATGCCATAAATGTATAGATGTAGCAGTACTGTCTATCTGTATGTCATATATGTTACGATGAATTGAAAATGGGGGACCCTGATGTAAACAAGACAAACGTCTTTCTCTGGTCTGCATCCCCTTAACAATTGTGTGTATTGAGCCGTACTGTATTGTACCCATTCTGCAATCTGTTAAATAAAGTTTTCATTCATTCATTCATTCATTCAGTCAATACTTCCATGCGTATAAATTGAGGAAGCGAGCGAGTCCGCGGCCGCTCTGGATAGGGGGGCGGGTCACGTGGCGGTCGCGGCCAATCAGAGGAACCCGGAAACCGAATTCCGTTGCGGAAGGTATACACGCCCCCCGGTGAGCGATCGTTAGTGGTTAACATACCGCTGTATTCGTTCGGTACACTACACAGTCGTTCGGTACGGTAAGGTACACACTGAAACGGTTCGGTACGGATACGTTACACCCCTACCTCGTACGCACCAGGGTTTCTGTGCGTCACCGCGTACACACCAGGGTTTGGGTGTCACAATAACATTCAAATTCTAATTAATTAAAAAAATATTAAACATTACAGCTCAATGAAATTATAAGGTAGTAGCCCCTATAAGACAAGGTATTGCTATTATTTCAACTACATCAGGCGCTGTAACACAAGGATTCAATGTCCCCGATGGCATCGCTGGTGGCCATATTCAAACAAATTTACTCTCAACGACTGTCCAACTGAATGAATGTGCACAGAACTGTGTGAGGTTTTGGATGTGTGCGAGATTATGTGCAAAATAAATCAGATTTGTTTTTGGTGAAGTGCTCCTTCACACACACACACACACACACACACACACACACACACACACACACACACACACACACACACACACACACACACACACACACACACACACACACACACACACACACACACACACACACACACACACACACACACACACACACACACACACACACACACACACACACACACACACACACACACAAAACGATGTCCTTGACTATAATGTGCCAGTGACAATTAGCGTGCGAGCCACCCAGAGAGCCGACAGCTGGAGGACACGGCCCGCGTCTTCACTAACAGAGCCGGCTGGCAGCTTCCCCGGCCAAAAGAACTCACTCTTGAACCGTCGTAAAGTCACATGACCGCGACACAATGTCGTTAATTTTTACTCTGAGAGTAAAACAAGCTCCATGTGTGTGTGTTTGTTGGGCCAGAGTTTACTCTCATATGGAGTCAAATTCCATAATAACACGATCATGTAATGATGACTTTTGTAGAGTCAAATTTGAGTCTAGTCCGTTTCCCACATGGTGACATGAGACTTGTGGAGATAGAGAGACTTGTGGAGATACAGACGTGTGGAGATAGAGACTTGTGGACATAGAGAGACTTGTGGAGATACAGACTTGTGGAGATATCTCATATCTCACTCCACCCTCCTTAACCGACTATAGCCTCCATTGGAATCTCCCACACATCCCTAGACTGGTTCCATTCATATATCTCTGGTCGTACTCAGTCATTCAGTTAAAATCATTCACATCCCATCCCATCCATCCCCCCTCTCCTCCGGTGTTCCCCAGGGCTCTGTAGATAGATGGTAGATGCTCTTCATCATCTACCTCCTCCCACTTGGTCGGATTCTCCGTAAATACAACATCAATTTCCACTGTTACGCGGACGACACCCAGCATACATGTCTATGTTTCCTCCAAACCCACTTCCACCCTCCCTCCCTCCCTCTTCCCTCTGTGCCTGGGAATCGTGGTTCACTTCAAATTTCCTCAAACTAAACAGTGATAAAACAGAGGTAGTCCTCATTGGCTCCAAGTCCACACTCACCAAGCACCCCAGTTTCACCCTCACCATAGACAACTCCTTGGTTTCCCCTTCCCCCCAGGTCAAGAGTCTGGGTGTCATCCTCGACAGCACCATATCATTCCATTCCCACATCAATAACAGCATCCGGTCCACCTACTTCCACCTTCGCAACATCAACCGCCTCCGCCCTTCACTCACTCGCAGCCAGTGTTAATTTTGTCAACTAAAATGATGACGAAAGATGTTCGTCAACGAAGGTTTTTTTCATGACGACAACGAGACGTGACGTCACGTTATTGAAGACCGTGTGCCGCTGATGAGACTAAATAGTTTATTAAATATCGTTGACCACAACTGAGGACACAAAAATGTAATTTACAAAAACCAGGACGAAATTTCTCTTCATGTATGTTGATATTGTTGACTAAAACAAGACGAGACCAAATAATTATAACTTTTCTTAATGCCATCGTCCCGAGTCAGAGCAGTGTGACGGGGAGCGCTGTTATTAGCATTAGCTGAAGAGCTATTTGAAAAGCTAGTTTTAGCTTAACGTTACCTTGGCTAAAGTTGGGACTATTCATAATCCAGCTGCAGACCTGCAAGCAAAGTACAGCAAGTTGGCAAAGGAGTATTCCAAGGTAAATTACTTTTTCACCAGGAACGTTACATTGTTTGTATTTCCATCTAGCTCGCGTTAACTACTGGCTAACCTAGCTAACGCTAATGTGGCTAACTGATCGACCTCTCGCACACAATTAATGACATGTTGCGGACAGCCATACCGGTGACAATGTTTAGCTTTTAGTGCCAAATGATAAGAGTCTGAGGCGGAGTCTCAAAAGAGAATGTTGAATATTTATTGTCCATTAAAAATCACAACAGAGCCTCTACTAGCTAACCTAAACGGAGCCTTCTGGAAGCAAGTGCAACAACGTATAATGTCCGTGTGGAACCAATGTGCCAACAACCTTTCCGTGGGTGAAGCATAGTTGAGAATAGTTGTCATTTAATGATACTAATACTAATCTATACAATCATCTGTTGTTGAATAAATACCATTACTTTCTAGTTATTACTAAAAAGAAGTATATATAAAACAGTAGCTGTAAAAAAATAAAAAGTTTTATAATTTATATAATATAAATGTTTTAGTTTTTTAGTACATTAACTAAAAATAGACAGAAATGTCATCCATTTTCGTCGACAAAATCTAGACTAAAACAAAAAAGACAAAATTGAGACAAAAACTGACTAAGACTAAAATGCTCAGACATTTAGTTGACTAAAACTGACTAAATGAAAAATAAATGAAGATGACTAAATATGATTAAAACGAAAAAGGAGCACTTGACACATGACTAAGACTAAAACTAAAATGAAAATAGCTGCCAAAATTAACACTGCTCCCAACAGAGCCGCAATCCTGGTCCACTCCCTCGTCACTTCCCGCTTGGATTATTGCAACTCCCTTCTCTTTGGTCTCCCCCACAAACTCCTCCATAAGCTCCAACTGGTCCAGAACGCTGCTGCCCGCAGCCCGTATAATAACCAGAACCCCTGTCATCAGTCACATCACCCCCATCCTACGCCAACTACACTGGCTTCCCATTAAACACCGCATAGACTACAAGATCCTCCTCCATACATTCAAGGCCATCCACAACCTCGCCTCTCCATACCTGTCCGACCTCCTCCACATCAACATTCCCACCCGGTCCCTCAGGTCTGCCTCCTCCATCAACCTGACCGTCCCCCCAGCCAGTCTGTCCACCATGGGGTCAAGAACCTTCAGCTGCTCTGCCCCACGCCTCTGGAACTCCCTCCCCCCCGACATCAGGAACATTGACTCCATCATCCCATTTAAAACCCACCTCAAAACCCACCTGTTTAGGCAGGCGTATGTCTGATTTTTTTTGTCTGATTTTATTTTTTAATGGATTGTGATTGTAAATGAACTGCTTTTAAATTGTTGTACGGCGACCTTGAGTGCCTTGAAAGGCGCCTTGTAAATAAAATGCATTATTATTATTAGAGACTTGTGGACATAGAGAAACTTGTGGAGATACAGACTTGTGGAGACATAGAGAGCCTTGTGGACATAGAGACTTGTGGAGATAGAGACTTGTGGAGATAGAGACTTGTGGAGATAGAGATACTGGAGATACAGACTTGTGGAGACATAGAGAGCCTTGTGGAGATAGAGACTTGTGGAGATAGAGACTTGTGGAGATAGAGACTTGTGGAGATAGAGACTTGTGGACATAGAGACTTGTGGAGATAGAGAGACTTGTGGAGATAGAGACTTGTGGAGATAGAGACTTGTGGACATAGAGAGACTTGTGGAGATAGAGCGACTTGTAGAGATAGAGACTTGTGTAGATAGAGCGACTTGTAGAGATAGAGACTTGTGGACATAGAGAGACTTGTGTAGATAGAGAGACTTGTGGACATTAGAGACTTGTGGAGATAGAGACTTGTGGAGATAGAGACTTGTGGAGATAGAGACTTGTGGACATTAGAGACTTGTGGAGATAGAGACTTGTGGAGATAGAGACTTGTGTAGATAGAGAGACTTGTGGACATTAGAGACTTGTGGAGATAGAGACTTGTGGAGATAGAGACTTGTGGAGATAGAGACTTGTGGACATTAAGCTGTCCCCGAAGCCTGTTTTTGGGCTTCGAACTTCGTCAGGGTCTTTCAAACGGACGTTCAAGCCTTCGTTTTAACTCATTGGAGGCCAAACCCGAGATAGTCCGGGTTAACTCGCCATGCTCTGGGCGCCAAAACCGGGTTTTAATCGATATTTCTTTTATTCGCTATATCCATTCATTTTTCATCCATCCAGCCTGACGTTATCATTGGGAATGGGTCTGAGCTTGCAAAGGGCAAATACCGCCGCCTATCGTCTCCCGGATGGTATTGCACATCATTGGAATCCCTCTGGCTGGGGCTGTGCATCAATCTAAGAAGTCCGGTCCAGGTTTTCCTTCTCGGGCATGCAGTATCGTTATAACAGATGGACTGGGGACACTCGGAGCAGCATGGATTATGTGTTTTGGATATATAACATTGGATCAATAAACGCGATCAATATTTGGAATGGCGATCAGGAATTGGATTAATATTTTTGCAGGACATCAGATAGTCAGATAGAGGTAAGGACTTTATGTTATGAATCTTGGGTTAATCAGATGTTCCTTTCAACGCCATAGGAGCGTGTGTGAGGTTCGCGCGGACCAAAGTACGGAGAAGCGATTTTTCAGACCCCGCTTCTGTTCATGCATGAGGACACATATAATATCGATAATCTAGCCTAGCGTTTATTTGAAAACTATTCATAAATCAAGCGACAAATGGCACGATTTCTAACGAAATACATTGAAGCTCGATTTGCTGGAGTTTATTGAGATGAGACAGAACGCTCTAGAAATATATTGATATTCATCACGGTATAAAACGGAAATGTATGTATGAAAAAATTATCTGTTTCGTGCATGTTGACTGGAAGCAACTCATTGACGATCACCGTGTCAGTTTTAATACAGATAATTTTTTTTTCACATAAGCCATGTAAGAACAAAAATTTCAAAGAGTGTGGGTATTATGTGGAGGTCAAGGTATTGGCTGAACCAACAATCTTCTGTTATCTTATATAATGCTTTGGTCCTTCCATATTTGAATTATTGTGTTGAGGTGTGGGGAAATACCTATGAAACCAACCTACTTCCTTTGGTTATGCTCCAAAAAAGAGCAATCAGGATTGTAACAAATGAGAGCTACAAAGCACATACACATTCTTTGTTTTTAAAAGTTTCAGTCCTGAAATTAAAGGACCTGGTGGATTACAAAACCGCCCAGTTCATGTACAGAGTCATACACCACAGCCTTCCTGACAAGATACAGAAATTGTTCTGTGAGAGAGCTGGACTTCAAAGATATAACCTTAGAGGGAAACTCAAACTGGAACAGCAATCTTCAAGAACAACCAGGAAGGCTATGTGTATTTCTCTGTGTGGAGTCACCTTGTGGAATAATCTGGAGGAGGAGATAAAATCCAGTCAATCTATAAGTATATTAAAGAGGAAGTTCAAAAAGATGGTGTTCACAAATTATACCAGGGAGTTTTCAAGTTTCAAGTTTCTTTAATAGTTGTCATACAGAAGTACAGAATACTTTTATACAAAATGCTTCTTACTGTTGCGCTCCAGAGACTGTGCAAGACAAGATAAGTATGAAATAAAATAACATAGTAAAATTAGAAGTAAAAAAATGAGGTCACAGTGTTCAGTTTAGACATATGTACAATGTTCGATGCAGAATAGACGTAGTTACCATACAATATACAATACTGTGCAGTGTACTAATATACAATACTATATAGTGCAAGGCAGAAATGGAGAAATGGGACGAGGTGCAATTTAGGTACAATTCACAGTAGGTGTACGAGTTGTAGTGCAAATCCTTTATCAATAAATATAAAGTGTAAGTGTGTTTGTGTGATCTAAAGTGTGGAGAGTGGGTGCTGCAGTGTGTTGTTTGTTTGGGTGAGTGTGTGCGTGTGGGTGTGTGTGCTGTGTGCATTTGATGGTTGTTGCATAGTGATTATTGTTCGTTTAGCAGCCTGATGGCCTGGGGATAGAAGCTTCTTCTGAGTCTTTCTGTGCTCGCCTTAAGACTCCGGTATCGCTTGCCTGACCGCAGCAGTTCAAAGAGGCAGTTGTTCGGGTGGCTCGAGTCCTTAATAATTCTCTTAGCCTTCCCCTTGCACCGCTTGTTGTAAATGTTCTGGAGGGTGGGAAGCCCCCCTCCAATTGTGCGTTCGGCTGAACGTGTCACTCTTTGTAGTCTGCTACGGTCTTGTGCAGTGCTATTCCCAAACCAGGAGGTGATGTTGCCGGTCAGGATGCTCTCTATTGTACATGAGTAGAAGTTCCTAAGGATCTTCTGACTGACTTGGAACTTCCTTAGGCGCCTGAGGAAGTAGAGGCGTTGTCGTGCCTTCTTCACAACACTGTCAATGTGTGTGGTCCATGTCAAGTCCTCGGATATGTGGGCTCCGAGGTACTTGAAACTGTTCACTCTCTCAACCGGTGCCCCGTCGATGCTGAGGGGGCTGTAGTCCTTGACCCCCGACCTCCTGAAGTCCACAATCATCTCTTTTGTTTTGCTGACGTTCAGGGAGAGGCAGTTCTCCTGACACCACTGTGACAGGTTCTCTACCTCTTCCAGGTAGGCCCTTTCGTCGTTGGCAGAGATCAGGCCCACCACTACTGTGTCATCAGCAAATTTGATGATGGAGGAAGACCAACGTATTGTATAAGAATGATTTGAAGGGTGACACGGGAGTATATTCTAGTGTGTGTGTGTGTGTGTGTATGTGTGTGTGTGCATGTGTGATTGTGTTGTGTGTAGTTGAAGTATTTGTAAATTGTATTGTATTATATGTATTGGTAATCGTGTCATATACTTGCTGAAGTATATAAAATATTATATATAATATAGTTATTGATGGGGGATGGAAACATATAAGCTTTGCTTCTTCCATCTCCTTTTCAAACAGTGTATAGTTTCTGGCTGTTTAATTTAAAAAAAAAAATTGGGGGGGGGGGGGGGGTTCCTCTTTTCCCATTTCATTTATTTTCAAATGTTGTTTTGACGGACAATGGTAAATGTTGCCAAACTAACACTGTGGTTTGAAATAAAACTATTGAATCTTGAATCTTGAAAACTATAATATTAGTGTAGCCTAATATTTATCTGCAACTGTGAAGAAAAACCCCATTGGTTTAAACAGAATGAATAGACACATACAAACAAATTATAATAATAAAAAGATTTGTTATTAAAAATGTTTTATTCAAATGTTGATTTAGAATTTGAATGCCAACGTAACGAACGAAGGTCCAAACGTTCGACTGTTTGGGCTCAGCCCTAGTGGACATAGAGAGCCTTGTGGAGATAGAGAGGCGGAGAGACTGTGAATAACACCATGCTAACATTGACCAGACGTGAAAAATTGCCACTTTTTTTTCTTGCGTTTTTTTTTCTAGATGTTCACAGAAAGGTAAAGAAACGAACTACATTCTATTTTATGGCAATAACGTTCAGGTTTGTTCGATCCGTGAGACATAATCATGAAAAATAACGGTGACATTTTTTTTCACGTCAGATGGCTCCAAGTTTGACAGGGGCTGGCGTGAGCTGGGTAGTGTCGTTTTTCAAATTTCGAAAGCCCTGGGTCTCTTCTTTCAAAAGAATACACTCACTTCCTCGCATCAATATGCACCGGTTTCCGACTCAATGCCCTGGGATTTCTATAAACTCATATTCACTAAGAACACTTAAAAATCATTGGTAAAAAAAACATAGTGCTGAACATACACTACACTTTGACTGCCGTTTTGACAGGGTTAGGGTCTTTACTCTTGGCTACGTTTAAAAAAGAAACGCAACATTAATTAATACGTTCTGTATTGATCAATTAATGGCGTGATATGAATCTCGGCCCTGTACCGGGCCTGTCGGCCTTAAGGGGTTAAAATACAGTAACCAGTAGAAACCAGTGCAAACTTTGTCTCGTGCTCCCCGTGTGTAAACAATCAAATGCAAACAATCAAATGAAAACACAAGCTTGTGATTTGTTCCATTGTTCAATTCCCCTCCCCGACGGATTCCTTATCAAAGTCACAGCCAGAAACAGAACAAACAAAAAACAGAAAAACAATCAAAGCTCCGTTTAAAAAAAAAACTAAATGCATTTCCCGCAAAGCAGGAATCGATGATGGATTCCTTTTGTTAACATTTCAGAGGTGCCGCGCGTTCTGCCAAATTATTGTCGACAGCGTCGCCGACACGGCCTGATTAGAGGCGACACATTTTGATTACAATCAAGGATACAAGAAAAAAACCACACACGCAGAGGGAAAAGAAATGGAAAACAAACAGCTCTGACAAATGAATCAACGTCTTTCAACGATTGACCTTGTTCTTCCCGAGAGCCTGTTGTTCTTGCATTGGATGAATGAATGTATAATTGTTGTTGCCACTTGGTGAGTTGTTAGCTGGGGTTACCAATTTAATTTGATGCATTGGTTTTGCCAGGCTGCACAGAGCTATAGGCTACACTCCGTGTCTGTGGAATATTGTTCATGCTTGGCTTGATTGCATTTGAGAGTGTGAGTGTGAGTGTGAGTGTGTGTGTGTGTGCATATTGGCGTGACGGTGTGTGTATTCTTCTGTGTGTATGTGTATGTGTATGTGTGTGTGTGTGTGTGTGTGTGTGTCTGTGTGTTTGTGTCCACCAGAGTATTTCCTGGAGATACATATTATATTACAGCCAGACACACAGTCCACTCACTCTATTTCCATAGAGACCAGGTGTAATTGGAAGGGAAACGGGCCGTGATGGGTCTAGAAGATGAGCAGCGCACTCACAGCTAAATGGCCACAAAGCCTCGTGGGTAGTATTCAAACAAAGAGATGGGATGTCTCACTGTGATTGGCTACAAAGAGGACAGTGTGGGGCACCGCCCCCTCTTTCAAATGAGTCTACGCTTCAACTCACAGAATGCACGCTCAGTCCACCCGTCCTCTCCCTGTCTCCCTGTCCACCTGTCTCTATCTCTCTCTGTGTGTCTCTCTCTCATCTCTCTCTCTCTCTCTCTGACGGGCACAAAATACCCTTTCAAACCAACACATTCACTGTTACACACAGCGAAACAATAGGCAGAGAGAGCATGCTGGGAGATAACCTGTGGTCAATAACAGACAACAGCCATGTTCTCCATCCATCCATCCATCCACCTGCCCATCGACTGGATGCGATTGGCTGCAGGGGGTTAGATTGATCCAGGAATGGAAGGGTAAACAAAGGTTGCCAAGGCAACAGTTGGCAGCGGGGGGACGGGGATAGAGAGAGAGAGCATGGGAGAAGGAAAGGGAAAGAGAGAAAGAAAGAAAGAAAGAAAGAAGAGTAAATCTATCATGCGTCTCCTTGTCTAAGGCTTGAAGGATAAGGCCAATATGTGGGGAAGACACGTACACATATATATACACACACACGCACACACACAAGACAGAGGCAAGACTACTGACTGAATCAATAGCGGTTTAAGATAGAGGCTTTGTTGATCAATGTCAAAGCAGGTACTAAAGGCATGGGTGCACGCACGCACACACACACACACACACAAACAAACAAAGGAACCTGTCTTTGTGCCCTTGTTTAGATGTGCCACTTTTCCTGTAAGTGTGTGCATGTGTTAGTAACTATGTATGTGTGTGTGTGTGTGTGTGGCAGCTGATACTACACATATACACACATCTCATTTCAGTACAACGTAACCATGAGTAATGATTTCTCAGCGATAGCTACAGCACGGTACAGTCACTCAGCTTAGTGTGATAACACGGGGCTCTGTGGGTTCTTATCGATCTAGTACACACACACACACACACACACACACACACACACACACACACACACACACACACACACACACACACACACACACACACACACACACACACACACACACACACACACACACACACACACACACACACACACACACACACACACACACAGCAGCAGCAGCAGCAGACATGTCAATGCAGTCTGGAGAATTCTTAATTACATTTGATTACAGGTTGCCGTGGATCAATAGTGTCAGACAAGACACCAGATGCACACACGCACGCGCGCGCGCGTGCACACACACACACACACACACACACACACACACACACACACACACACACACACACGCATAGGGGCCGACAGTGGCTCGGGAGGTAGAGCAGTCGTCTGGTAAACCGGAGGTTCCTGGTTCGATTACCGCTCCTCCCGGGCAGCGTGTCGAAGTGTCCTTGAGCAAGACACTTAACCCCCAATTGCTCCTGATGAGCAGGTCGGCACCTTGCATGGTCGCCTCCGCCGTCGGTGAGTGAATGGGTGAGTGAATGGGTGAAATGTGAGGAAATAATTGTAAAGCGATTTGGATAAAAGCCGTTATATAAATGCAGCCATTTACCATTTACAAGCAACACACACACACACACACTTATAGGCCTACATCCTCATTTTGACCTTAAGCTTACATGTAAGGGGAATTAGCAACATATAATCAGAGCATAACGTGTGGGTCTTAGTGCATCCAGGCTTCAGGCCACACACACACACACACAGACAATGACCTATTAAGTGCACGCATACAGTGAAGAGGCGCATAGTGCTGTATGTGTGAGACGTGCCGTACTGTAAGTGGGTCAATGTATGTCGACATGGCGTGAGACTTCCTTTCAATGAATACCCAGCAGGTACACACACACACACACACACACACACACACACACACACACACACACACACACACACACACACACACACACACACACACACACACACACACACACACACACACACACACACACACACACACACACACACACACACACACACACACACACACACACACACACACACACACACACACACACACTTTGCCCTCAGGCGTTGCTCTATGACAGGGGCAGCTGAGGGGAGAGATAGAGAGAGAGAAAAAAGAGAGAGAGAGAAAGAGAGTGAGTGGGAGAAAGCGGGGGAGGGGTATAATATGCTTCATGAATAATTCAATAAATGCCAGGGCCCAGGAGAGAGAGACACACACACACACACACACACACACACACACACACACACACACACACACACACTAGGCAAGACAACCACTTGTAATGGAGGGATTCCTCTAATCTGGCGACTCCGTCACAACTGATCCGGTGGAGGTGTCTCAGGGCTGACCTGAAGAGATAGATGTCTGACGGCAAAGAAAAGAAGAGGGGAGATGAAGAGAAGGGTGGAGTATCTCTATCCACATCTCTCTCTCTCTATACCTCTCCTTCTGTCTTTATATATCATTATACCCATCTCTCTCTACCCATCTCTCTCTATATTGTCAACCTCTCTCCTCTCTGCCTAACTCACTAATTTATCTCTCTACCTCTACCTCTCTTTATATCATTCTACCCATCTCTCTCTACCCATCTCTCTATATATTGTCAACCTCTCTCCTCTCTGCCTGACTCACTAATTTATCTCTCTACCTCTACCTCTCTTTATATATAATTCTACCTCTCTCTCTACCCATCTCTCTCTATATTGTCAACCTCTCTCCTCTCTGCCTAACTCACTAATTTATCTCTCTACCTCTACCTCTCTTTATATATCATGCTACCTCTCTCTCTACCCATCTCTCTCAACCTCTCTCCTCTCTGCCTAACTCACTCATTTATCTCTCTACCTCTACCTCTCTTTATATATCATTCTACCTCTCTCTCTACCCATCTCTCTATATATTGTCAACCTCTCTCCTCTCTGCCTAACTCACTAATTTATCTCTCTACCTCTATACCTCTCTTTTATATATCATTCTACCTCTCTCTACCCATCTCTCTCAACCTCTCTCCTCTCTGCCTAACTCACTTATTTCTCTCCACCTCTCTCTACCTCTCCCTCTTTCTTCATATATAATTCTACCTCTCTATCTCCCCATCTCTCTATATAGTCAACCTCTATCATCTCTGCCTAACTCTCACCCCTTTCTCTCTCATTCCCCCGCTTACCCACTTCTCTTACTCACTCACTTCCCACATCTTCCCATCTCTATCTACCTCTCTCTCTCTCTCTTTCAACGAATCTCCCCCTTTGTCCCCGCCTCTCTCTCCCTCGTCCTTTCTCTCAAATTATCTTTATATATCACGTTACCTCTCGCTCTATCTCTCACTCACTTCACATCTCTCTACCTCTCTCTCCCTCTACCTCTTCCAATCTCTCTCTACCTGCTTCTCTCTCTCTGTATTTAGATTGTATTTAGATGTTATTTATTTTAAACGTGAAGCACCTCACATAGACCAACAGTGTCACTCAATCAATCGGTCAGTAAATCACACACGGCTAGCCACTCTGCCCCTGGTGGCAGCTCAAAGGCATTACACTTTGCCTAAGAGCAGTTAAATCCTTGCAACGATGCTTCACGTCTATGACACTGTGTGTCCGGGATCGAGTGGCATTTGAAAGAGAAGAAAGAAGAACCAGAGTGAAAGAAAGAAAGAAAGAAAGAAAGAAAGAAAGAAAGAAAGAAAGAAAGAAAGAAAGAAAGAAAGAAAGAAAGAAAGAAGAAAGAAAGAAAGAAAGAAAGAAAGAAAAATAAACGCTCTTTTGTCTGCATCTGAGAAGAGTGCACGTCAAGGGAACTTGTAAGGGAAACACTAAGGAGTAAGTGGAATCGATGCTGAACATGACGCCTCCATTGAAGTGTGTTAACATCCACACAGACACAATCCAGGCAGTAACAGCTGAGAATATGGTAATCGAGAGGGACGGGAAATGTCAAAGGTCATCAAATGTCATCTTCTTTTGGTCTGCCTGATTGGCTGTGACCCTGGCTGTGACATGTGCCGTCAGATCGATGGGCAGGATGGCCTCTGGTTAAAAAGGGGGGCGGGCCTTCGATGATGAAACCTTTCCTCTTCTTCCTATTCCACTTCCCCTTTAATGTCATCCAAGGGCACTTATCCTGTCTGTGTGTGTGTGTGTGGGGGGGGGGGGGCGGGGGGGGGGGGGGGGGGGGGGGTTTAGGAGAGCGAGCGACCACATCAAAAATAAAAATAGTGAGGTAAAGCGAGAGAGAGAGATGGAAAAAGATATTTGCAGAGAGAGGACGAGAGATGGGGAGAGATCGATATATAAAGGGAGATAGAGAGGAATAGAGGTAGAGTGAGAGAGAGAGAGAGAGAGATAGAGAGAGAGACTATAGGTTTGGACATGAAGCAGCAGGGAGCTCGTATCTCAGCAGGGCAGACGCCCCCCCAATCTGACTGTCAGGATTCCTAGAACTGGACTAGCCATGCTTTGTGTGTGTGTGTGTGTGTGTGTGTGTGTGTGTGTGTGTGTGTGTGTGTGTGTGTGTGTGTGTGTGTGTGTGTGTGTGTGTGTGTGTGTGTGTGTGTGTGTTGGGGGGAGGGGGAGGGGGTGTTTTGCTCTGTTGCGCTCATGACAAATGAACAGGGCAGCGAAGGGAAAAGGCCGTCTCCTCTCCTCTCTAACAGATAACCATCATGTCCGTCTGACCATCCCTCTGTCTCCGTCACTTGACACTCCATTATTTGAAGATAACTACTCTATATTTTGCCATTTCACAAGCCAATCCCATCGGGGAAAAGGTTGCGGCAGTGACAGGAAAATATACTGAGAGAGGCAGAGAGAGAGGGAGGGTGAGCTGGAGGGATAAATGGAGGGAGAGAGGGAGAGGTGAAGGCGAATAAGAAAGACAGTGATCACGAGATAGAGAGACCACAATATAGAGAGACCATGAGATGGAGAGAGACCATAAGATGCAGAGAGACACGAGATACAGAGAGACCACAATATAGAGAGAGACCATGAGATAGAGAGAGACCATAAGATGCAGAGAGACCACGAGATACAGAGAGACCACAAGATGCAGAGAGACCATGAGATAGAGAGAGACCATAAGATGCAGAGAGACCACGAGATACAGAGAGACCACAAGATGCAGAGAGACCACATGATACATATAGACAATTTACATTGATGTGGCAACTGAAGATGTTGATTAATGTGCACTGTGTCTGGGCAAAAAATAAATAGATAACTAGATAAATAGATACAGAATGCTAATCCCATCCACACTAGGTGTTTTCGAAAATCGCAACATTTTTAAACGCTCACATAAGCCTGCCAAGCCAGTAGGTGGCAATAATGGGTCAACATCAAACACCATAGAAGAACATTGTGTGAGTCTTCTCGACGGAACAACGGCGAAAGCAAAACACCACCAACGAGGTGCCTGGAGTAGTTTAGTATTACAGTACCTACTGTATATATATTATATATATATATATATATATATATATATATATATATATATAAAATACAGTACACCAGTATGCAGCCAACCTCGTAGTGTTCCTGTCACATTCTGTTCCTGGCGCATGCCCAACATGTAAAACAACATGTGACGTGCGCAATTTGAGATCATGATGTCAGTGTTTTCTGAAGCTCCTCTTCACCGGTCGACGCAAATACACACAAACCTGAAAGAAATCTTCAGGGCTTTTCCTAAAAGTCTGTTTTCATGTGAGGAGGCCAGCACACTGAGACATACACAAAACATATCTGTATAATATATATAGAGAGAGAGAGAGAGAGAGAGAGAGAGAGAGAGAGAGAGACAGAGAGAGAGAGAGAGAGAGACAATGAATGTGGACAGTAGAAACAGAGAGCCATATAGAATGCATATGGACAGTAGACATTGAGAGAGAGATAGAGAGAATATGTGAATATGGACAGTAGAAACAGAGAGGAGAGAGAACTAATGTGGACAGTAGAAACGGAGAGAGAGAGAGAGAGAGCGAGAGCGAGAGCGAGAGAGAGAGAGAGAGAGAGAGAGAGAGAGAGAGAGAGGGGGGGGGGATGAGAGTGTGTCCTTGACAGGGTCACAGTTATCTCACGTGTGCCATCCATCAGGGCTGTGCCGGGCCGCAGAAGAGAGGCAGAGAGACAGACAGACGGTGGCTATACGACAAGCCTCACAACCCGGGACACTGAACGAGCTCTATAAACCTTGGGCTGACACACACACACACACCTACACACACACACACACACACACACAAGCACACACACACACACACACACACAGGCAGGGCTAGAAAATTAACGGTGTCCCGCTGTCGCGGGGCCGTAAATTGTTTTACTTTGGACGCTCAGATTCGTCATTTGGGAGCCTTCAGGGGGGATGAGAGTGAAGCCGTGTGCTGTTGGGTGCTGCTCTCACACTGCATCCAAACACTGACGGCTTTGATTTAGCTCATTTCTTCTTCGTCACCGATGCTCATATATATATATATTAAGGCTGTCAAATATATCGCGTTAATATCGTGTTAACTCCCGATTCTATTAATGCCACTAATTTTTATAACTCAAGATTAACTAAAAAAGAAAAAAACGTTTTTTCTTTTTTTTTTTTTTACTAGACTTCACTCAGGTGTATTATTGATGTTCTCATTGATACTATGTTTGTTTCTGAAGTGTGTGTGTGTGGTGTGTGTGTGTGTGTGTGTGTGTGTGTGTGTGTGTGTGTGTGTGTGTGTGTGTGTGTGTGTGTGTGTGTGAGACATAGAGAGAGGGGGGTGAGAGAGATGAGGAAGGGGCAAGAGAGAAAGAGGGAGAGAGGGGGGGTGTAATTAATCAGCCCTTGTGTGTGTGAATGTAACAACAAGTTCCTAACGTTTTCTTTCCCCTATTATTTCATGCACACTTTATTCATTGTTTTAAATTATTATTTTCTTTTAAGTTATTTTGTGCATCACTCTGTTTTGAATTTGATGCAAATTTGCAATGCATGAGGGTCATCCTTTTGTGTTAAATGGCTGCATAAAGCAAGCATTTGGTGACTCGCATGTTGATAAGAGTATTAAAACTTGGAACTTGAAAAAGATCTGTTTAAGGTCAAAAAAAAATTAAAAAAAAAAATGCGATTAATTTGCGATTAATCGCGAGTTAACTATGGACAATCATGCGATTAATCGAGTTAAATATTTTAATCGTTTGACAGCACTAATATATATATATACATGCAAACAATAATTATGAGATGGCCCACGTTGCCAACTACATCGAGCTTACAGTTCATTGCGATAAATAATAAAAAGAGATGAGTTAAAAAAAAACAATACAAAAATACATACAAAAATTATCAAATACAGGCCAAACATATATAAAAAGATTAAGATAAGATTCCTTTATTGATCCCCTTGGAGAGATCCAGGCATCATACTGTAGCAGCATGGGGAGGGGAGAGGGGAGGTACAGTTAGTAGAAGACATGATACAGGTCATAGAATTATAGTACAGTGGAGAAGTAAACATTTAAAATAGAATAAAGATAGGCAGTGTAATATAATTAACTCTGGGCATTATGGGCAAGTAGGCAGTGTAAAAAGGTCAAGGTGCAAGATGAGGGTATGTATGCCCTCTCAGTTATATTTCCCGTACAATAAATAGTTACATATATATATATATATATTAGGGCTGTCCCCGACTAAGGATTTGGATGGTCGACTATGATTGGCCAAAATTTGCCGTTAGTCGACTATTGGTCGACAAAAAAAAGTATAATATTTATACATTTATTTTTTATCATTCCATTTGGGCTGTGGGCGGTGCTTAATGTCTGAAAGAGTCGACTGAAGGCTTCTTGTTCTCTGCAAAAGCATGCAATTGGTCCACTGATGGATACATCTTGATATTTGTCTAGTCTAGTGTGTTCATTAGATGGGTGAAATCCTCTTTCAGTGCCTCTGTGTCTGTTTTCGTAGGCAGTTAGCCTCTGGTATGCGTGCCATTAGCGTTAGCCACGCTTCTAGGCCTATTTTATTTTGGAAAGAATGATTAAAAAATATATATATTATAATATAATAATATTTTTTTTATATATTCGACTAAGAGGTTGGCCAGTCGACTACGGCTCCTTTCGACCGATTAGTCGACTAATCGACTTAATAAGGGTCAGCCCTAATATATATATAAATAATCAAAAAATTACTTAAACAATGTTAAAACAATGACACAGTGTACCAGGAAGGTTTAAAATCATGGCCCTGAGCTTATTCCAGGAAGTTGGTACTAAAACAAAACGCGGACTTCCCAAGTTCAGACGAGGGACCTTAAGCATGAGATGAGCCAGTCATTGAGCGGGTTAAATAGGGTCCAGAAATCCAATATATCATGCATCATTGCAATATACGGCGGTAGATTTCCAATTATTATGCGTCTCTGCCAGAGAGGACCAACCCACCGTATCATGGAGTGTCATAACTATCACTAGTAATAAATCTGAGCTCAGAATAATAGACCACGTCCAGAGGTTTAAGAGCGGAAGGAGCAGCATTTCTATAAATGACAATTTAGAGCTGTGAATCTTCACTGGCCTCACGATTTGATTACGATTCAGCTGTCCGAGATTCGATTAGATTATACGATGCATCTCGATGCAGCTCAATACTATATTACATCCTCAATTGTATCTATATTACTGCGCAATCATGGCTACTTTTTCATCAATTAATACAAGTCAGATAAATGTACTTTTATTTAGAAAGTTCTTAAATCAGAATGTCAAACTAAATGTATTTACTATAGTGTTGCATGATACAGATACTAGAAAGGTATCTCGATACCCAGCTGTTAAAAACGGTCCAAAATAAATTTTATTAGTATCAGTATCAATACTTTTAGAATAGACTGATGCTGTATTTTCTATGAGTTGAGTGGATAATGACAGATCACTAGCTTCAATAATATAATAATAATAAATAATAATAATAAAATAATAATAATAATAATAATAATAATAATAATAATAATAATAATAATAATAATAAAATAATAATATAATAATAATAATAATAATAATAATAATAATAATAATAATAATATATTTGATTTGTAGGGCGCTTTATAGTGTGGAGCAAATCCCAAAGCGCTATACTGCCCTGTCAAGGCTAACCGCAGTAACTTGAAAAAAGTAAAAATTTAGTTATGAGTGAAATTGACCTTGTCAACAAATGTTTTATCTTGTGACCAAGTTTCAGATGTTAATGTCGCTCAGTTTTGGAGATATGGGGTTTTAAAAACTGCAGTAACTACAAAATCACACTCAAAACCCAGGCAGACCGCAGTAACTTCAAACAGTGAAAAATTGCTTTAAAGTGTTTTGACTTGCCATCCAAAATGTGTTATAGGTAAATAGATGATAGTACCCAGATTTAACATGTATTAATGAAGTAATCTTTAGGCATACAAAAATATGACATAATTATTTTAATTAACCCCAAAAAAGCAGATATTGCACTCTGCTGCACGATTTCCTTAAATAATTATACAGGTAATGTACAGGCAAAGTGCAGTAACTTCAAATACAATGTTGTTTTCCCTCCAGCTTTCATAACTTAACCTAGCCATTTTGAAAATGAAATTTAATACCTGAATATATTGGAATGATGATGATCCAAA
This sequence comes from Notolepis coatsorum, assembly GCF_963971535.1. Lineage (NCBI taxonomy): Eukaryota > Metazoa > Chordata > Actinopteri > Aulopiformes > Paralepididae > Notolepis > Notolepis coatsorum. Next base: position 22,653,522 of record NC_140168.1, on the reverse strand, counting down.
TAAAATGGCTAGGTGAAGTTATGAAAGCTGGAGGGAAAACAACATTGTATTTGAAGTTACTGCACTTTGCCTGTACATTACCGGTATAATTATTTAAGGAAATCGTGCAGCAGAGTGCAGTATCTGCTTTTTTGGGGTTAATTAAAATAACTACATCATATTTTTTTATGCCTAAAGATTACTTCATTAATACATGTTAAATCTGGGTACTATCATCTATCTACCTATAACACATTTTGGATGGCAAGTCAAAAAACTTTAAAGCCATTTTTCTCAGTTTCACTGTTTGCAAGTTACTGCGTCTGCCTTGACAGGGCAGTATATTGTAAAGAACATAACATCGTATTATTATTATTATTATTATTATTATTATTATTATTATTATTATTATTATTATTATTATTATTATTATTATTATTATTATTATTATTATTATTATAATTAATAATCGATTATGTTCTGTCACTGCATCGATGCCCAATAGTCCACGTCCACATCGTGATGCATCGTATAATCGAGAAATTTCAA